>NC_071262.1:23882801-24075301 GCF_023375685.1 Ictalurus furcatus
CCCTCTCGCTCCTCCTCATCCAGTCATCCACCACAGGTACCTCAGAGGGCTCGCCAGACCATGGGAACATTAGTGGTTGATAGACTAATACACAGTGGAAGGGGTTTAAACCTGTGGAAGTGTGTATCAGGGAATTCTGCATGTACTCAGCCCAAGAAAAAAAAAAAACACATTCTATTGATGCTGCTCACGACTACAGTATGCAGAAACATTCCAATTTCTTGATTTAGGCTCTCCACTTGTCCATTAGCCTGCGGATAATAACAAGAAGTTAAGCTTATAATGATGTTGAGTTGATTGCAAAAGGCCTGCAATGCTCTAGATGTAAATTTAGGATCCCTGCTGGAGATTTATGGGAGTCCATAAATCCTGAAAACATGATTGAAGAGAGCATTAGCTGTTTCTATGGCTGCTGGTAGACCTTCCTATGGGAGGAGATGACATGACTTGGAGAATCTGTCAACTTTAACTAAAATGGTGGCGAAGCCATTAGAGTTGGGTACATCAGTAATAAAATCAACTGCCAAATGATACCATGATCATTGCGGAATGGGTAGAGGTTTCAGCAGGCCTGCCGGACTTTGTCTTGGTGTCCTTGATGTGCACAAATATGACTTGATCTATATTTTGCTGCAACATCATCATTAAGAGTGGGCCACCAAAAGGAATTACATACCAGGGCACATGTTCTGGTAATACCGGGGTGACCTGTGCTCAAAGAGGTATGGACCCATTGCATGACTCTCTGCATTAATTTTTGCGGAACATACTGCTTGTTGTTAGGACACTGGAGTGAGTGCGGTTCATCTTGGAGGGCACATTGGATTTCCTCCATGATATCCCACCTGATCAGTGTGACAATTACTGATGGTGGAAGAATGGGTTCTGGAACGAGAAGAGTGTTAGTGGAATCACACATTCGAGATAATGCATCATATTTTTACTGTCTGGGCAATAGGTTACAGTAAAAGTGAACTGGGTAAAGAAAAGAGCCTAACAGGCTTGGCGTGGATTCAGTCTTTTGACATTCTTGATGTACTCTAGATTTTTATGATCAGTGATCACCTGGAACAGGAAATGGGCTCCTTCCAACCAGTGTCTCCATTCTTCCAGTGCCGTCTTGATGGATAATAGTTCCTTATTGCTAACATCATAATTGGATTCTGCAACAGAGGGTTTTCTGGAAAAGAAAGCCATGGGTGAAGTTTACCTGGGGTGCCATGTCATTGCAATAGGACCGCTCTGATACCACTATCAGATTCAACAATAAAAGGTAATTTTGGATCTGGATGTTTGACTGTGGGGGCTGTGGTAAAGCTGTTCTTGAGAGTATCAAAGGCTGCTTGAGTGGGCTCTGTCCAGGTTAATTTATTTGATATATCATTGAGTAAAGTTGTGATGGGGGACACAAGTGAGCTGTAGTTCCTAATGAAACACCTGTAGAAATGTGCAAATCCTAAAAACCTTTGGAGTTCCTTAATGGTGGTAGGGGTTGGCCACTCTGCAACCACACGTACCTTGGTTTGATCCATTGGTGGTGTGGAATTCGCACTTCTCTACATATAGCTGGTTGTCACATAGGCGGGTAAGCACTGTCTTGACATGTTGCACATGTTCTTCTGTGGATTGTGAATAAATCAGGATATCATCAATATAGGTGATCAGACACTGACTGAGGAGGTCATGAAAGATTTAGTTAATAAATGCTTGGAATATGGATGGGGCATAAGCTAGCCCATATTTCATGACCATATGGCATAGTGCCCCCTAGTGGCGAGTTTTCCATTCATCTCCGTCCCTAATCCTGATTAAATTGTAGCCAATTCTTAAATCCAATTTAGTACAGATTTTAGCATCACTCAACTGTTCCAACGCAGAGGGCACCAGAGGAAGGGGATATGGGTATTTAATCATGACAGTATTAGACCATTATACAGTATTAGTAAAAGACCACCATCTTTTTTCTCCAGAAAGAAAAATCCTCCAGTGGCAGGGGATGTTGGTGGGCGAAACTAGAGCTTCTTCAATGTATTCTTCTATGGCTTGCATCTCCAGGAGGATTAATTTAACTTTTACATATAACGCAAACAGTGCCATGAAAAGCACTTGGTAAGGCAGGGTGGAACCGGAAGTACTTTGCAATGGGTTTGAGAATCCACAGAACTTATATACATATGAGCTTATGAGCTAACTAGCCACAGGTATGTGCAAGATGGCGGGGCTGATGTAGTTTGTGAGCAGTTAGCATTCGGGAGATGGCTCCCTCTGGTGGTTTCAGTGCTCACTGAACTGACCTGCTCTCACACACTTCATTCTGGCCAGCATTTGTATGTTATGTGCCTTGATACATAGTTCATACAAACAAGTTTTGCATGAAAAATGTTATATTTGTTTTAACACAAATATATACAGATTTACAGGTGCCAGCTCACACTTTGTATTGCATGTATATCTATCAAATATTTATTTATACACAAATATGTATTTGGAGATGCCAAAATATATTACAGCTCTACAATTCACTCAAAAGGAACCTAAAAGGAAACTTGAGACTTTCTGAAATTAATGTCAGTGTAAATATCTATACAATTCAAGCGTCATGTGTGGAACTGTGATGCATAATAGAGAATCTAGAATGACAAAATGGGAATAATTGTTTACAGTAAATGACAGGAGGTGCATGCAGCATTTCTTTAGGCTTAAAGGTTACAAACGTGAACATTTTAAGTTAACAACTCAACTATTTTGGTAAGAGTGTAAATGATATGTGAGTAAAATTACTGTAAATTGTATGTCAGTGGTATCTGACGTTCTATAAATTTCAGAGAAAATGCAATGCAAGAAAGGTATAATTTTAAAAAATCAATCACTTTAACAACCATGTAATTTTTTTTTTCCATGAGTGGAAATTGTTGCCAGCTTTTCTAGACAAAATCAGCCCAATTGACAAGTGGGATTAAAAGACATAATTTCCTTGAATAATTCTTTCAGCAATGATGCAAAAAATTGCCTCATATTACATATGTTGTCCTAAATGAAAAATATCTATATGAATAAATAAAAATAGCAGCTAACTAATTTACATCTGTTTTGGGAGAGAGACAAAATTATGTGCAAAACTGGCCACCTTTAATTGCTCAAAATTTAGTACATCAAACAGAACATGTAATCACACACACTTTCCATTTCCCAACTCTTCTTTGCATCAACTTCCCATGTGGTGTATGATGTTTCATGAATAACACATGAGGTTTTTTCCACACCAAAAGTGGCCTATTTACTCCTAAACAGGAGCATCAGCTTACTACCTCTGTCCCTGGATGTTTATTCAAAATGCAGTGTGAAAAATGAAGGACAAACAGAACTGTTCTTGAATTGCACTTAAGGACAGAACTCTTTTTGAAACATGCTCCATTCAAAAGCCATCAAACTGATGACAGAGAGAGAAAAGAGAAAGCTGTGTGCTTTGATTTATGTTGCTATGTTGCTAGGCAACTGCATATGTTTCTACATCACCTGACAGTGAATGCATAAAAGCTTAAGGTTTCCTTGAAATGAGTTTATACATGACATACTGTACTATTTGGTCAACAAATAAACCAAAATGTATGTAAATTGACTTGAAGGTTCAGAAGACACATTTAGTTCTAGGAATGAATTGAATGATTGCAAATGCCTACAAAAACACCTTCTGATTGCACCTTACCTTCAGATAACAAAAAGTGTTTTTCTGTCTCTTGTAAAACTGTTCATTTGATGAAATCCACTAATTTCAATGTCTAATGGGATTATTATGAGATAATTCTTTCAATTATTTTGTTGTCTTTTGTCTGTTTATTGATTTAGCCGTTGTATTTGATTATGTTGTTTCTAAAAGTGCTTTTCTTTGTGTAAGCCATAAATTGCAAAATCCTCGGCAATCACAAATCTAAGTGACTGCATTGAGACTGATGTCTCCACAGCCATGGTAACCACCGCAGAAGGTAATCAGCAATGTGGATGAATTCTCCATTAGAATAGGCAAAGGACCCGACTTCAAGGCCTTCAGTGGTTCTCTAATAGAAGTGTCATTAGCTGAAGATACTTTTATGGCACAATAGTTCATACTTATCTACTCATCACTGCATGTGCACTAACACAAACTCACACAAACACACACTCCCAAATAAACAAATATATTTGTTTCTTTTTCCATATCTGTTTCTGTGCTCCAAATATCCTGAAGTGGATGTGGCCTAAACCAGACTATTTCTCAAAATATAAACAAACCCTGACCAAGCGATTACTAAGGACGCTGTAAACGGTCTGGTTTCAGTGAATCTGTGCCCACTGTAGCCTCATATTCCTGTTCTTTACTGACATGAGTGGAAATTATAGATTGCTGTTATAGACCAGCTGTCTCAAGTTTTGGTGTGTTGTGCATACTGATATGCTTTTCTTCTCACCACAGTTGTAAAGTGTGGTTATTTGAGTGAGTTAATGTAACCTTCCTGTCAACTCCAACAAGTCTGAGTATTCTCCTCTGACCTTTCTCATAAACAAGGTCACAGAAATGCTGCTCCCTGGATGTTTTTTGTTTCTTTGTTTTTCACATCATTCTGTGTAAACTCTAAAAACTGTTGTCTATGAAAATCTCAGGAGATCAGCAGTATGTGAAATACTCAATCCAGCCCATCTGGCATCAACAACCATGCCATGGTCTAAGTCACTGAATCAATCAGATCACATATTTTCCCATTTCACATGTTTGATGTGACCATTATCTAAAGCTCTTGACCTATATCTGCATGATATTATGCATTGCACTTCCACAACATTATTGGTTGATTGGACATTAATCTACTTTTTTCAATATTGCAAACGCATTTATCAGCTCATATGAAATAGCAATTACCCGCTTTCAGAAATTGCCTCCTTGTGTTTGTGTCCATCACTTTGATGCCACATTTTCCTTTCAACTAATTGGCGCTTTTTGCAACCGGCCCTCCACCATGCTTTGAAAACCACCCTCTCTAAAACAACATCTCCACAAATCTCATCTGGGCACATACTGTGGTTACTGTCCTTCTGTCTCATGCCATCACTTCCTTGCATTCTGTTTAATTAGGCAGTGGACAAAAACCAACAACAACAACAAAAAATGACGGGGTCGAGCAGGACAAACAGCAAAAACACACTGGCCCCGAATTCATTTCTCTCCCAGTGGGAGGTGCTCCTGTCTGGCATTTAATTTATTTTGGGCTGAAATCCTGTAATCAAAATTCATCAAGGTCCTGAAATGTTATTTACACTCTGTGGGGAAAAAACTGACAAATGTATACTGAGGACAGTGAGAATCTATGGGAATGGAATAATGGGTTAGACAATTCATTTCTGCAGCTTGGAGTTACAAGACAGCAACCTAATATTAGCCTCTACATACCAAATTAATTATAATCCTTGCTTAAATATTTTTCCTACCATTTTTACAATTGTGGTGTGTGATTATGTGTAAAGAAATTAAGAAATTAAATAAATCAGTTTTGGGATTACTGATGTAAAAACAAAAGTCCTTGAAACTACTGGTCTCTCGACAACTAAAACCTGGAATTGGCTAAAGCGAGTCCACTGCAGATGCAAAGTTAGAAGTTAACAAGGGGCAATTTTAAGGACACTAAATGGAATGGTACAGTGCTTTTGTTTGAGGACCTTTGTGTAATAATCCTCATGCATTCCTCAACTTGTAAACTTGTATGTCCCTTGAGTCAATTAAAGAGAGCAATCACAAACACACACACGCACACACATACATACACACACACACACACACATTCTACAGATGTATCCCAGCAACAGTGCCTGAAGGAAATGTGTTTTTTAAGGTTACAGATAACAAAAAAGAGCTGTTTTTTTTTTTTTTTTTTTTTTTTTTTTTTTTTTTTAATCTAGGCCACATGTGATGAGCAAAGGCACTGTTAAAAGCCAAAAAGGCAAAATTCACATCTGAGAAAAGAGATGTCAGAGACACTGACCTTGTGCACACACACACACACACACACACACACACACACACACACAAAAGGCGACATTTTAGGTCTTGAGTAGAGCTTGGAGAAGAAAAATATATATATAGAAGAAGAAAAAAAGAAGAAGAATGAAAAGAAGAAGAAGATTTTGACTAGACCACACCAAAATACAAAATGCTAACAAAACGCTACCAACAGTTTACATCTAAGATACAAAAATAAATTAAAGTGTACAATATCCTCACTCTTGCCATAACCTGTAACAGGGCATGCATTTATAGGAAAATAATCAATGCTGCAATCATCTGATGCAGCCTGGTGTGAAGTGCAGTTACTGCTATATGAAAGTTGGTTATTTTCCAATTACAGCATGCCCCAATGTGTTCATTTCTCTTATACCACAGTAATTTACCAAAGACTGCATTTTTTGAGTAATTAAAGAACAACATTTTGTATGTTTTATTCCATTATAATTACTGTACGTTTAATGCCGTGGAATGTCCACAAATCAAGTTGCTTCCTGTTATCATTTATAGCAGCTATAAACCAAGTTATATGTGTCACCAGACTCTCTCTTTCTCTTTTTGAAATTAATAAGATAAAAAACACACATTGCCTTGCGCAAAGACCCATTATAAAGCGCTGACACTGGAGACTCGTTCCATACATACCAAACATGTTCCCTGCAATAAATTCTATAAAATCTCCTTACAGAAAACTACACCATATCAACAATTATATGTTTCCCTTGTTAAATATTTTAAATTGCAACACATTTTTAATCCATATATAAGTCCTTAGATTATGTGCAATGTCTGCCACACAAATCTCTGTGAATGAGTTGTTACTATAGAATCAATAATGCAATAGGAAAAGTGCAATACTACAAACCTGTGAACTGAATAACAGTCAGCACTACTGTCAAAGCTGCTGTTACAGAAAATTAATCACCATCTGACCAATCAGAATTGAGCATTCATACATTCAGAACTTTGGTATAAATGTGTTTACAACATATGCAATGACAATAATGACTGCTGAATGGGAGCAATCCACAACAATAACAACAAAACCACTACACTCCAATTTCCACCATAGCTTGACCCTAGTCATCTATCATTTATGTAATAGATATTCATTGAGCAGTAGTCTGGTGCTTTCTATCCCTGCACGCTTTCTTCAGCCTGTTGAGTAAAGATGATGTCGATTGGCTGCAAGGCTCTATCAATGGTTGTGCAGGGAGTACAGTTTCATGCCTTTGTCCCATGCACACTTCATGCAACCAGGTTTAATTAGAATCCATTTTAAATATTTATAGCAGTTGTGTCTAACCTATAATGCTGGGAGGAAACCAGATAACCAAGTAGAAGGAAACCTGACAGCATGAAACATACTTGCTGACAGCTCCAAGCTGCTAGCAATTAATTAATTACCCGGTCCAGTTGAAGTTTTTAATGTATACGCATATATGCATTCATTCGATCATGAGCAGCACTGAACCATAAAAATGAGGGCAGGCAGGTGAAGGACCTTGGAGTTAATGTGTCCACATTGTACAAAACAGGTTGTTTATGAATATGTATGAGATCAGTGACAGGGTTGCAAAAGGTACAGAGGCTGCACACATTATCTAGTCTGTTTCATTACAGTGAATGGAATGTGTGTGTGTGTACTGGTGCTGTGGGTTACAGCGCTCTTTCCTCATGTTCAGGGCCTTACATGACACTGGGGCAATGGGCATTGATAACATTTCACCGGGTTGAACACAAGGTATCGGGGAAAGACGAAAGAAACTCGGTCCTAGAGTGTTTAATGCACTTGTCAAGATAACTCAAAGGATAACCTGGCTTTTCGACTAAGCTCTGCCATTTAAGGCTGAGTTGCTTACAGGCTTCAGGAGATGATAGGATTGAGAAGGAAATGTATTTTCAGGCTTTTGGGAAAGTGCTCAGTTTTAACAAGCCATTTTCTGTGACTTTTATTAAGACATTTGTTCAATTGCAGCAGAATGTGAGATTTGTATATTGTACGGTTATACAGGTTTGAGTCATAATTGCATTATTCTACTGCACTGTGCCTCAAGGCAAAATCTGGCAGATGGTTGAATAACTGGTGATTGACATTTTACCTGACTACATTTTTTTTTTCCTTTTAGAAAGCTCTTGTGACTTAATTTTTTTTTTTATAGCCATGGTTACTACTTCCATCATTGGATCATTACATCTAAACTGACATAAATGGGGGGAAATAAATAAAGAAAGAAAGAAAGAAAGAAATAACACATTTTCTAGTTTATTAAAATAAACTACAAACAAAATAAGAAACATTAAAATAATAGTTATCTGGGTGAAAACAGTAACCAATATGTGAACAAAATGAGCAATGACTGGCCACAAGCCTATATCGATTGTCATATAAGTGGAGTAAGGGGAAAGAATTACATTCCAGCTTGCCCTTTCTGTTTGGATTCTTGTCTCCATTCGGTATGACAAAGACCCCGAAATCTAACTCCCAGACCTCTGAATTATCTGGTTCTGTTTCATTTCTCTTCTTGCCAGGCAGACATGAGTGGGAGGAGATTAATCTTTTAATATCTACTGCAGAGTTAATCATAGTCAGAGCTGACCTGCAAAAATGTATTGGAATGTCATGAATGTGTGACACAGGAAATGAACCGTGGCTGAATGAAGTTGGATGCAGGTCCCCCAGCTGTGGCCTGGTACGTGATAACTGCACAGGCGCAATCATTCAGTGGGCTAATCATGTGGCACGGAGCGGAAAAGGTCCACACAGGGTGGGTCTGAGCCAATGAACATCAGTGCACATTTCTATTTACCCCAGAGACAATAGGGGAATTGCCCTTGCTCCTGTTGTGATGATGTGGATCAAAGCTGGGTATTTCTTCTTATAGCCTGCAGTCTCAACTCAAAAATAGGGTCATTATATTACTTCTGTAAGTAATTGAACTGTGACACTGTTTTTATGGTTTTGTTATTGGAAAGGTATTGTCTCTGATCACGTCATGATATACACCCATTTAAACTGCTATAATCTAAGAGCATATATAATAATCTCTCTCTCTCTCTCTCTCTCTCTCTCTCTATAGAGATGTACATGCACTCCTGCTGCCTGATGTGATGTCAGTGCCTGATCCTGACACGCTTCAACTGCTGTGGCTCCTCTTGCCCTCCAGTTCTGCCTGAACCTATCCTGATACTCTTCTTTCTTAAAATACTGTATTGACCACCTGCATTTTTGTTGCGTATTACTATGTTATGTTTACATTTACAACATGAATTATAACTAGAGATGCACCGACGTAAAGGCAATTTTTCCCACTATCGGCTATAGGCCAATAGTTTAAAAACATCCGATGATCAGGGCTGATTATATACTGTCAATCAAAAGAGGGCGGGGAAAACACATGGATTTCGTGCTGTGTGTAAAGATGATGTGTCTTGTGTGGAATGACAATAAAACTGCAGTTTGTAAGCTCTAAGTTCTGCACCGCTAAAATTTTACACCGGAAGTGAGTAGCAGCTAAATCGAGTCTACTCCCCCCCCCCCACCAGACTCGTGTGCTGCTTCCGTGCTGTTCGCGCTGAATGGGCCAGTACACCGTTGAAAGATTTAAATGAAAATGAGTTGACAAAAAAAAGGAATATTGCACAGAAAAATATTTGTAGAGTAGTATACATGCATTTAATGTTAATATGAGTTTATATATATATATATATATATATATATATATATATATATATATATATATATATATATATATATATAAAAGTTTATATTAGGCCTATATATTACCATTTTGATGTTCATTGATGAAGTAGAAATTATTTTGTATGTGGTGAGTGAATGTGAGACTAACAGGAGGTTTTTAGAATTCAGTCAATGTTAATATGAATTAATAATATTCAATAAGTTAAGAAATCTTACTTTCATCTTCATAATTTAGTTCATGTGTTAATGTTAATTAGAGTAATGTTTTCTGTTTATGAGACCAGTTACTGTGAAACAACTTGTTGAAATGGAGAGAATAAAATTTTTATTTGCATTTCTTTTAGAATTGTGGAATTAATTATTATTCATTTAAAAGAAGGCATAAAAAGCAGAACTATCGGTATCGGCTAATATCACTCTGAATAATCGGTTATCGGTATCGGCTGAGAAATTTACTATTGGTGCATCTCTAATTATAATATTGTAATATCTTTTTGTACTTTGTTCCACACAAGAACTGTGTACTAGTCAGTGATGCACTGTCCTTTACTGTGCCTATTTTCTGGTTTAGTAATTATTGTACCGTTTTGTGCTGTTGCACACATTTTCACACGTGTACTCTCTGTAGTCCTGTGTATGTCTTTGTACTCTTATTTAGTTCTGCGTAGTCTCATGTGGGGCGTACAGTGGCTTAGTGGTTAGCACGTTCACCTCACACCACACGGGGGTTCGATTCCCACCGTGGCCCTGTGTGCGCGGAGTTTGCATGTTCTCCCTGTGCTGCGGGTGTTTCTTCCCCCAGTCCAAAGACATACATGGTAGGCTGATTGGCATGTCCAAAGTGTCCGTAGTGTATGAATGGTTGTGTGAATGTTTATGTGAGCGTGCCCTGCGATGGATTGGCACCCTGTCCAGGGTGTACCCCGCCTTGTGCCCGATGATCCCTGGGATAGGCTCCAGGATTCCCCATGACCCTGAAGGAAGGATAAGCAGTATAGAAGATGGATGGATGGATGGATACTCTCATGTGGCTCTGTGTTGATTAAATGTAACACTATGGTCCTGCAGGAACATTGTTTGGTTTCACTCTGTACTGTACCAGCTATATATGGTTAAAATTACAATAAAGCCACTTGAACTTGAACCTGAACTTCTGCTTGCAGCTTTCTGTACTTATGATCCACCTCCTGCTGTTGTGGATCATCCAGAAATATTTTAACTCCTCAAAAACCAGTTTATGCCCAAGTTTCATCCTTGCTTCTGTAAATAATCTTACCTGGATACTGTACACTTGTTGTAATCATTTACAGAAATCCACATCAGGATTTTTGTCAAACTGCTTGTGCCAATGTCGATTGCCAGAAGTGCTATATAAAGTAAGTGCTATACAAAGAAATGTAAGTAAATTGTCTTAAAATAATGACAATGAGCTTAAAATGCAGAATAACTGCCACACCTGCTGGACCAGTTCTTTTTAAATATAGGATTATTTTCTTCTTCTTCTTTCAGAAAAATTACAAAGTACAGGTACCAAGCAAGGACTACACTATATGAAAAAAAGTTTGTGAACACTTGCCCATCACAGCCATATGCAGGCCTTACCTAAAGTGTTGCCATAAAGCTGGAAGCATGCAACTGTTTAGGATGCCTTTGTATGCTGTAGCATTGCAATTTCCCTTCACTGGAACTAAGAGGCCCACACTTTTTCAGTATGACAACTGCACACAAAGCGTGCTCCATGAAGACAAGGTTTGCCAAGCCTGTAGTGGAAGAACGTGAGTGGCCTGCACAAAGCCCCGACTTCAACCCTACTGAAATTACTTTGGGATGAACTAGAACACCTACTGTGCCCCAGGCCTCCCCACCCACAATCAGTGCCTGATCTCACTAATACTTTTTTGCCTGAGTGAACACAAATCCCCACAGTCAGACTCTAAAATCTAGTGGAAAGCCTTCCCAGAAGAGTGGAGGTATTCATAACAGCAAAAGAAGAACTAAATCTGGAATGTGAGGTTCAACAAGCATACATATGGGTGTGAATGCCAGGTGTCTACAAATTTTTGCTCTATATACAATATAAATACTGAAAATTTGTGTGCAAAATATTGATGCAAGTTCACATTATTTGTTTTCCAGCAAAATACTGTTTTATTATTGTACTATAAATGGTTGTACTATAAATAATTAGGCACTTAGAACAGAGCATTGGTTTACAGTAAAATACCAGAAAACTCATTGTACAGTGGGATATCTATAATTGTAGGTGGAATTTTAGGGGCAGCTGTGGCTCAGGTGGTAGAGCGGGTTGTCCACTAATCGTAAGGTTGGCGATTCAATTCCTGGCCCACATGACTCCACATGCCGAAATGTCCTTGGGCAAGACACTGAACCCCAAGTTGCTCCCGATGGCAAGCTAGCGCCTTGCACAGCAGCTCTGCTACCATTGCTGTGTGAGTTTGTGTGTGAATGGGTGAATGAGACAGTGTAAAGCGCTTTGGATAAAAGCGCTATATAAGTGCAGACCATTTACCATTTAGGTGGAGAATGGAAAAGATTTGTGTATCATTTTGTGTCCTGTGTTTTTGTAATTATTTTAACACACACAACTCCTCTTTGACTTTAAATTTATATGCTATAATTCTCAGTTGTATCCTGTCTTAGTTGCTTCAGATAAAAGCATCAGTAGAATGAGCAAATGTAGTGCACTATGTTTTATTTTAAATTTACAGCATATTGCTGGAAACATATTGCAATGTCACTGTCTATAAATGTATCTGTTTCATGCTTCATATAACCATATCTGTATTTATATTCAGATTTAAAACAAAAGTAGGCATAGCCTAAACCAAAAGGTGTTTATTAGATTTGTATGCATCTACTTGTGATATTTTCTTACAATTTTAGTTGAGTTACTAAGGACTTAGTGGAGTTACTTATATGAGCTCTGCTTATATTCATGTTAATGAATATGACCTTTATTTGTGCTGACTGCTCACTCACACTTGTACAGAAGTAAAAAATCTTTATTATTATTATTATTATTGTCATTGTTATTATTATTATTATTAGTAGTAATGAGGCTTCTGTTTGTATTTGCATCTGTTTAGGACACATTATTATATTCAATCCAAATACTGTAGCTCTAGTTCCTGGAAAGCAAAAGAAAATACTCTTCAATGTGAAATGGCATCCGAGAGATGATTATGCATGAGGTGAAAACGACAGCATGTATATTTATGTCACCCCTCCATGTACCATGCCTGACTACATGTAAGCTAAGCTCAGTCATCCCTTCCTTCACCCCTGTGGGTTTGGGACACCTGCTATCCTGAATAATTTAGACAAAGCCCATGTGTTAAAATTTAATTAGACCATATCAAGTTAAAACTTTAAACTTTATTTTTACTTTTTCTTATAGAAGAGGACATATCCAGCTTATATCTATGAACAATTGCATGTGAAATGGTAATATTTCTGCATTTGATTGGTTATCAAATATTAAAAGGCATATATATTTTCACTTTAAACTTAACATTTAAAATAAATTTTGCACTGAGGCATTTAATAGTATTATATATATATATATATATATATATATATATATATATATATATATATATATATATATATATATATATATATATATATATATATATATATAAAGATATAGAATCCATGTTAAGAGTTTACATTTATCAAAGTAGGCTTCATTTATATTGCTTTTTATGAAAGTTTGGAAGCAGTTAATCATTATTCATTATTTGACTCTCAACTTTTATTATGAGCAATTGCCTTATCTTTACCTTGGTATTGTCAAGCAACATTTTCTGCAAATTTTTTTTGTTTGTTTGTTTGTTTGTTTTTTTACAAGCTTGTGGTGTTGGAGATTCACAAGGGCTATATCCAGTTTAACTATATTGAAAAATACTAGGAGACAAATAATTTATGCGCTTCTCATAAAATACCCCATATGAATCTGTCTGAGCTGCTAAACTCACATATCTTACAGGATTCCATACCCGGGAAGATATATGTCTTATGACATGGAATTAGAAGTATCCTTTCTCCAAGTTATTACTTTCATAACACATAACATCTCAACAGATATTGTAAAACATTGAATTCTTGATTGATTCTTGATGGTTAATATGTCAGGAAGTCTGCATATGAATGAGTCAGTAAAGAGATTTCTAGATCCCAAAAAAAGCGAGAGAAAAAACCCTCCTCAATAGAAAATTGACAGGTTGGAAGAGGTGGACATGATGCCATGTTTTATGTTTATGACTTTTTCCTTGTTTGTGGCAACATGCTGAGGTACCTGAGGAGTCAAGTCTGTGATAATGGCTCCTGGTGTTCTCTGAAGAGACATGCCCTATTATAATTTGTCACATCAGTTTCTCCCCATGCACTGCTTTCCAGCAAAGTGTGGACATATAAATAGACGTATTAAAAAAAGACATTTACTCAAGAGGGAAGAGTGTGTTTGTAAATGCCAATAAATAATACCATTGTGAATAATTAAGACTCTCACATGACTGGCTGTGGGAGAGAAAATGAGAAATGTTCTGTAGACCTATATTGATTAGTGTACCCCAGAGGACTGATTTAAAATCATATCCTTTTTCTATTCAGTTATACCCATCTACTCAGCTACAGATCTACCCATCCAGATATAAATGGCAGGGCTGAGACTGAATCTAAGAGGATAAACATGGATAAAATTTATATAATAGTAACTCATTCACTTGGGTGTATGTGGCAGATGCGCTACATAATCCAAGCCTAATAAAACAGATTAAAAATGACTTAATAAAGAAAAAAAAATCTGAAATATGTTCAGTATTGATTTACAAATTGTAATCATTGGTGAATTCCTGTGCTATAAGAGAAATACAACTTTTTGAGAAGTGCTGTTAGAGGAAATTAATTTGTGGCAGGGTTGTCCCAAAGTGCTATATTTAAGTGTTTAACATATTGTGTCATGTTCTTATAGGAAAATAATATATTTAAGGGTGGTAATCACACAACTCTCTCATTTATTTATTTATTTATTTATTTATTTAACACCTAACTTAATAATACTCAACTAGTACTTCTGTTATAATGCAATAGACTAAAGCTACAACATCAACATGTGTGAAAACATGAAGTAAAGGCTTTTAGGTTGGTCAGGTCAGGTGGAACCTCCAGAGTATGACAGGTGTTCATAGTGTTCCTTGTTGTCTTTTATATATAGAGCCCTCCAACATATTACAGTGGGGGCTGTATCTCTTAATTATTATTTATCAATGACTATGTTTACATGCACACAAAATTCCATTTATATTTGGGCTGCAGACATATTCTGAATACGATGTTTATATGCACACAGGCATTGAAATATTCCAGTATACATTGTTGTTGTAAGTATGCCTGAGTCATCATTCCTAAATACCTAGCCTACAGCTAAGCAGATGTTAGCACCCACAATTCATTGCGGACTGAGCATACACATATATCTGCTTTCAGTGGATTTTATTAATAGGGTGTTTACATGCAACAAATTCCCGATTAAAACAGGCATACTCCGATGGTGGGAATCAGAATTTGGAGAATCAGAATATTGTCTTAATCTGAATTGGGCAATCAGATTTTGGCATTTACATGACTCAATACTAATTAGAATATTGCCAAATTCCAATTAATATCAGAATATTGATGTGCATGTGAACATAGTCACAAGCTTAACAATTAAGCTGTTAATTGAATAATTACATCAAAAGTCATTAATGGAATGTATGAATGATTTAAGGAACATTTACACACACACACACACACACACACACACATACACACACAATATACGTGTGTGTGTTAATATTCCTTACATTGTTTATAATATATATATATATATATATATATATATATATATATATATATATATATATATATATATATATATAGCTGTATTGGTTATTTTTATTGTTTCAAGTCTGTGATTCCCAATTGGGTTCATGCAAAGTGGGTTCATCCGAATGTCAGCTTGATACATTCCAGGATGATATACTTTGCTTGGACACATTTACTTTGTCCTCCAAATGCAATTCGGGGGACAAAAAGTTTTTACAGAATAAATAATCCACCTTTTGTCCATGTTCATTATGTCACCTTCTCAATCACTGTTGTTGACCTGTTATGGATATGTCAATGAAGTGGGCTGGAAAATATCAGCCTAAATGGAGATCAAATCTAGGGGGCATTGCACTCTGTGTAATCACTTGACACAACTGTTTCAGATAGTCTGCATGAATCTTTACACTGAGCTCCATTCTGTGAATCCTATTGTGCTTGGGTTTAATTTTTTTTTTTTTTAATTAATCCATTCTAATATATTTGTTAACAGCAGACAATCTAAAACCTCATACTGATGTCTATGTATCTTTGAATAAAGCCAAACCATACAATACACAGGACTTTTTATGGCAGGCCATAACCTCATAATTGCAAATTAAAGCATTGCAATGAGCTAAAACTTATAGTATAAGCAGTTAAGTTAGTGTGAGGGTTAGGACTGGGTGTAATTATTCTCATGAACTTAATAATGCAGCATGAAATTCAAAATAATAATTCTTGCCAATTAGAATTCTTCCAAAGTTTATGTAAGTTCATGTTGGTTTCCATTAGCCACACTGTTAGTGAAAGTTTCTTTTTTTTTTAATGTGAAAGCATAATGAGCATCTTAGCCTTTTTTTCATCATTTTTTTGTTGTTGTTGTTTGGTTTTTTTTTGTTTTTTGTTTTTTTTTTGTATAATGCTAATGATGAGAGGATGTGAAAATCCACTATAGCATTTTTGCTTAATCAGATGCATCATAATCTATTACATTGTTACAGAGCACTAGAAAGTTCATAGAGGCTAAAGTTTTAGGGAGGCATAAACAAACCTCGAATAAGGTGATGTGAAATCAAACCAGTATATGCAACAATGTTATCATCAGTCATCATACTGATATCTGCATGCTATGCTCACATGGCCCCAACCTGGTTACACAACAAGGAATGATAGTGTAAAGATAGTGTAACCTTATGTTTACATGGCAAAACCAAATATTTATTTTCCACCCAGTGCAATATATCTTCCTTTATTAGTAAATGTTTTTATTTTCTTAATTTTTTTATTATTATTATTATTATTATTATTATTTTTTATCTAAACACCACACAGTCTCAGAAAAAAAAGGTATTAAACTATACAATTTCACTACTGCTGTGGAACTATTAAGGGTACACGATTGTACTAATTGGTACACAATTTCCTAATTGTAAAAGGGTATTGGTTTTAGAATTAGTATGGCTCTTTAACCTAGAAAGGTACATATGGTACCTTTAAAGCTTTACTTTCAAAGGTCATTATGACCCAATTTTGTACCTTATTTATTTATTTATTTATTTTTAAGATGGAATATATTCACATATCCAGTGAAAGATACATAGACTATGTGGGCAATAATGTATGGACACTTCATCATCACACCCATAGAAGGGAAATTGTATGTACTGCTACAGCATACAAAGACAACCTAGACAATTGTGTGCTTTCATTTTTGTGCTTAGGGAAGGCCCACATACTGGTCTGATGGTCAGGCATCCACATAAAGGACTTTTGGTCATAAACTGTATTAAAGTTTGTATTAAAACTATACAAATAAATTAAAGTTACAAAAGATCAAGAAAAACCCATTTTCAGAAATAAGGAAAAGTACAATTTAGTACCCACTTTGAGACTGTAACATTCTAATAAATGTCAGTACAAAAACAAACAAACACATTCAATTTGGACTTACAATATAGCTAGTTACATGTTATTATAAACCATGTTATATTGTTTTTCAGCCAGGGACGCTGCGGGGTTCCTGAAAACAAACAAAAAAATAGCCATCCTACAGACCATACAAAACAACAACAACAACAACAACAACAATAATACATACACTCTACTCCACAGATTTCATTAATGAACATAATTCAACTAATCAAATAATTTAAACATATTTAAGTGTATAGTATTATTTTTACTTTTTTGACACCATGTAGCTTTTTGATTCCAGAGCCTTTCACTCACAGAATACATTTGTAATTTTTAGATTTGTGCCAGTAGATTCAAGTTGGCATTGATTCTATGTCTATTTTTTGAGGTTTGAATAAATTCCTTTTTTTTTTTAATTGACAAAGCAAACAGGTTGATAACTATAAGAACCTAAGAGCAAATGTATTAGCTTTCATACTGATTTTCAGCACTATTCTACTACTACTACTACTACTACTACTACTACTACTACTAATAATAATAATAATAATAATAATAATAATAATAATAATAATCAGCTCTTCTTTAAGAACCACGGATATAAACAGTGTGATTTAAAATTCAGCAGTTTTAATAAATGAGAGGGGAGTCATGCTGCCAAGACAGGTTTTTACAAAATTTGTTTTTTTTTTACTACAATTTAACTTTTCCTGGTAGGCACAAAGAAGTAGGTACAAAATTGGATAGAACAAACAATGTTATATAACACTCCCCCATCGAGCACTTCCAAAGTCTGGTTTCTGTGAGAAGGTCTAATGGTTAAGATATATGTCTAAGTATGTGAATTTTTACATTCTGAATGAATCACTGCACCATTTTTCGAAATAATGGATGCCATGGATGTTGAGCACCCACCTGGGTGATGCAATCGTATCCCAGGACATATCAATAATTTCCAAGAGATACAGAGGGGGAGAGAATTATGCAGTTTTGTTCATGCCAGTTTATTAAAGGATTTTGTCTGTTGAAGGCTGTAATGGGACTTTTGGGCCAGGATGTTAGTCTGTGGGAGTTGAGAAAACAGTAAAACAATGCAGACAGCCACCAGAGTAAGACGTAGGTGGCATTTTATGAACTGTTTGTTAAAATGCATAGAAATGAAGCACCTGTGATAGCACTGGTAATGAAACTCTTTTGGGAATTTAAAGTGCATTATGGTCTTTTCAGTCAAGTTAATTTCTGATTGTCCATTTTAGGTCCATATTAGCGATTACAAGATGACAGTTTATCTTTTTCTAATACTGATACTGATATCAGCTGATATTGACACCCATCTGAATGTTTTTTTCTTTAAATGCCAGCTTTAAAATTAGCTATTAAATATATAGGGAAAATACATAGATAAAACATGACTCACTCACTTTTTCTTAATTGTTTAACTGTTTTGTTCACTCTTTCATCACACAAAAAAATAACTCTCAATGCACAACACACACACACACACACACACACACACACACACACACACACACACACACACATATGCAGAGTATGTGTGTGTGTGTGTGTGTGTGTGTGTGTGTATATTGAATCACTGCGCCCGGGGGCCATCTTCAGTTGTCTTGCGTGACAAAGTGAGGCCGATGCTGTGCAAGTCTTCCTCACTGTAATCCAATTCATGCACAAGTCAAGTCCCAGTTTGTGTTCTCCATAATGGAGGCAGAAATGGACACTTCCGTCTTCATCGAAATCGACACACGAACTTTTGTTATATATATAACAAATTTTAACCAAATCACTCTAATTTGTCCCAGAGTGAAAACCTTATTTAAGAAATGCTTAACCAGTCTATAATATTACTTTTCCTGTTGCAGTGTGATTTAACATAGCCTAAAGTACAGCCCAAATCTTAACATTTTCAGTTCATGCGTGCTAAATGCTCCAGCATTCAACACGAGGGGAAATCCATAACGGAGTCTCCCCAAAAAACACTCTCCTTAGCAGTGCTGGCCCTCTGGCAAAATGTCCACACAGCCCCCCAGGCCCCGAGGCAGGCATTGTCCATAAAATAGATGGTTCCTTGAGGAACCGAGGAGAAGACATGAGGCTGGGGCAGACTTGCCGGGGTATTGAGGGGTGGAACATGGCTTGGGAGGTCACTCCATCAGTGTCTGGCATGAGTAGACTTTGATAGGTCATTTTGTTGACCTCTGGCTTTAACATGTCGTGGTAAGCCATGAGTTTAGTCTCTGGCATGAGCATCGCTTGGGAGCTTGTGTTGTCAGCCTCAGGTGTGAGCTGGTCTTGAGAAGCTTGGCCATTGGGCTCAGACAGGAGCCCTGACTGGCAGATGTCTTGGTGGGCCATCTTGTCAACCTCAGGCATGAGCAGAGCTTGGTGGGCCGGGTCATTGGCATCGGTCAAAAAACAAGCAAGGGATCAGGCTAATCGGGCATAAACAGGACAGACGAGAATCAGAAATGCAAGGACAAAACTGAATCAAAACCATGAAACACAGCACAAAGATCAAGTCTTGGTACAGGTCTGACAGAAAACACAGAAAGACCAAATACTTCGTGCCGAACAAGGACACACAAGGGGTTTAAATACTAAACGTAATCAAAGTGGGAAACGAGAACAGACGAAACATTAGGAAGGAAAAGGGTAGAAATAAAAACGAAAAACACGTGTCAAAGTAAAGTCAGTGTCAACCCAGAAGTGCATGCTCTCACGCTTAAGGCAGTTCATGTGCGCTGAATGCTCCGGCAATCAGTGCCAGGGGAAATCCATGACTGTTGTATCCTTACTTTGTCATTAAAGAAGCATTAATTGCTTATAGTATTTACCAATGCTGATGTGATTACTATTCCTAATAACAAAAAACAATACAAATGCCTCAATCTAAAGCTCCCCAAACAAAACTTTCAGCCAAGAAACTTAGAAATGAAAAGCTAGCTGAAATATATATGAATCTATTTTTGATATCCAGAGATCATTTCCTGCCTGCTGTCTGAGAATTCTTCCACAGATGTCCCACTGCTGGAAAACATACAGCTTCAAGCCAGCTTGCCATGTGTCGGGATGACAAATGCCATGCTTACCTGCTCTACATATATATGCACTTGGCTCTTTAGGCTCCCAGAAGCAAGTTATAAATGATCCCTCTGCCCTTCTGCCTATCCTTCAAGCCTGACTTGCCAATACATGTGGTTTTCTGCTGACGGAAACTTTAAAGAGGGCTTCTCTGTTGTCAGTTAATATAGGAAGCCTTCATTTTTTTAAGCCAATATCAAATCAAAACCACCACTCTCTCCTCCCAAATCTGTTCAATAATGCATCAATACAAGGTTGGAGACGAGAAATTGATTTACGGTGCAGCAAAAAAAATGGCTATAGTGATGCAATGCATCTGCAATGTTGAAATACAGGGTTTTGGGTATGTAACAATTAATGAAGCAAAGCTAAGGAGTTGGCCTGGCTGGGCATCATGGAGCACTTACATACCAACAGTTAAACACTTCTTTATGGTGATATGATTTAATGAAATGTAAATTAAGTAACAAAAATAAGTCCAAATGCAAGTGAAAGTGCTATTGAAATCCCTCCATGTTAATTGAGTGTCTCTTCTGTGAGAAGATCTGAGAAGGGGCTGTTGCATGAGCTTTATTCAAACCAGTTGATTGATGAGTGGAGGCTCTCATAAAAAAAAAAAAAAAAAAAAAAAAAATCTATGTAGAATTTATGCTAGGAAGGTAGTGATTAGCACGTACTGCTGCAGTGAGGAGGGGATGGAAAAAAAAACCTGTCTGAATCCATCCATGACGGATGAGCTTGATTTCATGAGAGCTGAAAGTATTCAGAAACACTGATTAAGGGGCTTGATAAACTGCATTGTATGAAAGGGACCCATAGATGAAACACCTATTAAAGTAGTTCTAAACTCAAAATGTCTGATTTTGTAAGATGATCTAGATTTGGTGTGTGGTTCAAATGTGTGTTACAGAAGCATGAAAATTTTATTTTTTCCAATTTAAAGCTTTCCCATTCAATCATTCAGTATATCTTCAGTAATAGGTTTGCAGTGGATCCAGAGCCTAAGCTAGAAACACTGTCTGGGAGGCTGGATTATGACCTGGACAGGATACGAGTCCATGCCAGGGCACCATGCACACAAACACACATTTTCACACACTCATTTACAATTAGGGGAATTTAACACACCATATCAGCATGTTTTTGTCTGATCACATCATGAGCCATATGGCACTGATCAATCACAGTAGTGGTAGCTCAACAGTTAAGGCTCTGAGTTACTGATCAGAAGGTCGGAGGTTCACCACTGTTGGGCCCTTGAGCATGGCCCCTAACCCTCTCTACTCCAGGGGTGCTGTATGATGGCTGACACTGATGTGATGGCTCTGATCCCAGCTTCCTTACAAGCTGGGATATGCAAATAATAATAATAATAATAATAATAATAATAATAATAATAATAATACTACAATACTGTGTTGTAATGTACATGTAACAAATAAAGGCTTCTTCTAAAAGAAGAGAAGTAGCATTATTATTATTATTATTATTATTATTATTATTATTATTATTATTAAGAATACACAGTAAAATGTATTTGATTAAAACACAGATTTCTGACCTTGGACTTTGACCTTGGATATTGGCTCAAGCGAGGAGCAGCATTAATTCCAGTCCCGTCTGCCAGTTTGATGGTACCATAATACATCACAATGAAAGGTATATTTTGATTTGAACATACATTTAACGAAAATAAGAAATGTGATTTGAGGTCAATATTATATATGCAATTATAACACTACTAAATAATTTATTAACTTTATAGGCCAAAGAAAAAACGATTTTTTATTTTTTGCTTATCTCACTGACTAATTTTTCTTACAGGTAAAATGATCAAAAACACAAATTTATTTCTACAACCCCAATTCTGAAAAAGTTAGGATAGTATGGAAAAAAAAAGCGATTTGTAAATGTACTTTGACTTGTATTTAAACAAAAAAACATATAAATACAAGGTATTTTATGTTTGACCTAATCAACTGCATAGTTTTTTAAAGAAATGTTTATTTTGAAATTGATGCATGCAACACGTTCCAAAAAAGTTGGGACAGGGGCAATTTAGGACTAATATCGATGTGACAAGTTGAAATAAGAAGGTGATGTGAAACAGGTGAGGCAATCGTCTAATCATAGTATATAAGGAGCCTCCAAAAAAGGCCTAGTCCTTCAAGAGCAAGGATGGGTCGAGGCTCACCAAACTGTCAACAGATGCGTCAGCGAATAATCCAACACTTTGAAAACAACATTCCCCAAAGACAAATCGGTAGGGTTTGGGGCATTTCACCTTCTACAGTGCACAATATAATTAAAAGATTGAAGGAATCCAGTCAAATCTTGGTGCGTTAAGGACAAGTCCAAAAAACACTCCTGAATGCACGCGATCTCCGATCCCTCAGATGTCACTTTCTTAAAAACTGTCATAAGTCTATAATGGATATCCTGACATGGGCTCAAGAATACTTTGGTAAACCTTTGTCAGCCAACACCATTCGCCGCTGCATCCAGAACTGAAAGTTAAGGCTTTACTATGCAAAGCAGAAGCTATATATGAACACTGTCCAGAAGTGCTGGTGACTTCTCTGGGCTCTGTCTCATCAGAGACAAACAGTAGCACAGTGAAATTGTGTATTGTGGTCCGAGGAGTCGACATTTCAAATAGTTTTTGGACAAAACAGCCGTTGTTTTTTCTGGGCCAAAGAGGAAAAGGGCCAAGCTGTTATCAGCGTCAGGTCCAAATGACAGCGTCTATCATGGTATGGGGGTTTGTCAGTGCCCATGGCATGGGTAACTTGCATATCTGTGAGGACATCATTAATGCTGAAAGATATGTACACATTTTGGAGTAACATATTCTGCCATCCAGAGCAGGACAACGCCAAACCACATTCTGCCTGGATTACAAGCGCACGGTTGCGTAAGCAAAGAGTGCCAATGCTAGCATGGCCTGCCTGCAGTCCTGACCTGTCTCCAATTGAGAATGTGTGGTACATTATGAAGCGCAAAATAAGGCAACGAAGGCCCCATACAGTTGTGCAGCTGAAGAAATGCATAATGGATGAATGGGGTAAATTCCACTTGCTAAACTTAACCAACTGGTGTCTTCAGAGCCCAAAAGCTTAATAAGTGATCTTAAAAGAAAATGTGATGTTACACAGTGGTAAACAATCAACTGTCCTAACTTTTTTGGAGTGTGTTGCCATCATCAGATTTGAAATGACTGTATATTTTTAAAAATAAATTAAATCTATAAAGTAAAACATCAAATAATGTATTAATAATGTATTTTCAATATAATACAGAGTGAATTGAATTTTCAAATGAATGTTTTTTTGGGTTTTTTTTTTTTTTGCATTTTCAATACTGTCTCATTTTTGGAATTGGGGTTGTAAATCTAGCAGGTGAGTGCTTGGTCAGCTTATCCTTCATTGGCACATTTTCATTATAGGAGAGTGCACTGAATTAACAAAACCACTGGCATTATTTTTTTTTTAATTAAACAAATTTATAGCATGATAAAATAGCTTAAATCCCTTGCACATTGTGATTTCAGATACATAACTGATCAGATATTGTTAAATGAAACCAAATTTGCAGTGATACATGTGTTAATTACAACTAGGACTATTCAATCTCCCAATATGTGTGAGTGTGATGTATTTATATACAAAATACTGATAAGCTTTGCAGTGGGTTGAACATAAAATGTTTTAGACATCAAGGTCACTCTTTAAATGTTTTGTCTCTGCTCTGAGGCATCGCTCTTACTCAGCTGTCAAAACTCCACTTAGCAGTTCTATTCTGCTCTTGTTGTTTGCTTAAATGTGCCGTGCTTTGGTGCCTCTCTTTCTTGGAGGGGGAAAAATCTTTCAGCCAAACACATGTTTCCTCCATAGAGAAAAATCAATAGAGGAGGAAGAAACAGGAATGACATTTCTCCATCAGTGTGCAGTATTCACTTTATTCGAGTCACTATATCTATGGATTGAGGGAATTTGGGGTGGGCTACTTTTGTGTGTACCAGAATAACCATGAAGTAAACGTTGTCAGTCAGATGGGAAAGCATCCTATATCATCAATCTAAAGCAAGTATAAATCTCAAGTATGGATGTGACAATAAAGCTAAATTAATGATGCCACAAAATTACACAAAATATGTTAAGAAATCCACCAGTAAAACACTAACAAATCACCAGTCTATGAGTAATAGATGCATCATTCATCATTAACAATCCCTGATTTTTTTTTTTTTTTTCATTTTTACTCTTGAATTTAAACATAATCTTAATTTAAACTTATCAGTATGCATTCTTCAATAAATATTTCAGCAGTCAAATATATATTAATTCCTGTGAAAAAAGATGAAGGAACAATGCAATTTCTTTTGTATCTCTTGAGGTGTCATTTACATTTTCATAGATGCATTTTGTAGGGTATGTACGGATCAGACATAAGACACAATCAAGTGAGAGAATGATTAGATAAGACTTATTCCATGAAGTTCTTCACTTTCATATCACTAATGCTGTCATGTAGATCTTCAGATACAGACATGAGATATACCGCTGGCACAGAAAACACCAGGCTGTGATTAAATAAAGATCCTTAATACATATGATCAGTGTTTTAGATATATTTTACTTTTGTATCATATGCCAGTCTTCTCAGGTTTGTTGAAGTGGTTTATTTATTTTTATATTAGTTTATTAGTTTGTCTATTTATTTGCATTCCCTTTCCATGGACACTACTGCTCTATGGATGATTGAACTAGAACTCTGATTTCATAAAATACACACTATTTCCAAAAGTTTGTGGATGCCTGACAATCACACCCATATGTGCTTATTTATAGATTTATATATAGATTTAGTCACCCTTTTGCTGTTATAATAACCTCTTCTCTACTGGGAAGGCTTTCAACTAGATTTTGGAGCATTACTATGGCAATGGTGAATGAATGTGTCTGTGTGTGAGATCATTCAGCCACAAGAGCATTAGTGAGATCAGGCACTGATATACTGTAGGATGAGAAAGTGTTAATCTTAACATTACAGCATATAAAGAGATTGTAGGAAATTATGTGCTTGCTACTTTGTGTCAACAATTTGGGATCCACATATAGTATGGGTGTGATAGTCAGATGTCCACATACGGTTGGCCACATAGTTTATATTGTTCAAATTGTATTGAATTACATTCAATTTAACTGTCAGAATCTGTTATGTTATTTAAAAAAAATTAAACAATTTTATTTTCATCTGGGCCGCAATGATATACAGTATCGGACAAAAGTGAGTACACCGATCACATTTTTGTAAATATTTGATTATATCTTTTCATGTGACAACACTGAAGAAATGACACTTTTCTACAATGTAAAGTAGTGAGTGTACAGCTTGTGTAACAGTGTAAATTTGCTGTCCCCTTAAAATAACTCGACACACAGCCATTAATGTCTAAACCACTGGCAACAAAAGTGAGTACACCCCTAAGTGAAAATGTCCAAATTGGACCCAAAGTATCAATATTTTGTGTGGCCACCATTATTTTCCAGCACTGCCTTAAGCTCTTGGGCATGGAGTTTACCAGAGTTTCAGAGGTTGCCACTGGAGTCCTCTTCCACTCTTCCATGATGACATCATGGAGTCGGTGGATGTTAGAGACCTTGTGCTCCTCCACCTTCTGTTTGAGGATGCCCCACAGATGCTCAATAGGGTTTAGGGCTGGAGACATGCTTGGCCAGTCCATCACCTTCACCCTCAGCTTCTTTAGCAAGGCAGTGGTCGTCTTGGCGGTGTGTTTGGGGTCGTTATCATGCTGGAATACTGCATACTGATCATGCTCTGCTTCAGTATGTCACAGTACATGTTGGCATTCATGGTTCCCTCAATGAACTGTAGCTCCCCAGTGCCGGCAGCACTCATGCAGCCCCAGACCATGACACTCCCACCACCATGCTTGACTGTAGGCAAGACACACTTGTCTTTGTACTCCTCACCTGGTTGCTGCCACACACGCTTGACACCATCTGAACCAAATAAGTTTATCTTGGTCTCAGCAGACCACAGGACATGGTTCCAGTAATCCATGTCCTTAGTCTGCTTGTCTTCAGCAAACTGTTTGTGGGCTTTCTTGCGCATCATCTTTAGAAGAGGCTTCCTTCTGGGATAACAGCCATGCAGACCAATTTGATGCAGTGTGCGGTGTATGGTCTGAGCACTGACAGGCTGACCCCCCACCCCTTCAACCTCTGCAGCAATGTGGGCAGCACTCATAGGTCTATTTCCCAAAGACAACCTCTGGATATGACGCTGAGCACGTGCACTCAACTTCTTTGGTTGACCATGGCGAGGCCTGTTCTGAGTGGAACCTGTCCTGTTAAACCGCTGCATGGTCTTGGCTACCATGCTGCAGCTCAGTGTCAGGGTCATGGCAATCTTCTTATAGCCTAGGCCATCTTTATGTAGAGCAACAATTCTTTTTTTTCAGATCCTCAGAGAGTTCTTTGTCATGAGGTGCCATGTTGAACTTCCAGTGACTAGTATGAGGGAGTGTGAGACCGATGACACCAAATTTAAAACACCTGCTCCCCATTCATACCTGAGACCTTGTAACACTAACAAGTCACATGACACCGAGGAGGGAAAATGGCTAATTGGGCCTAATTTGAACATTTTCACTTAAGGGTATACTCACTTTTGTTGCCAGCGGTTTAGACATTAATGGCTGTGTGTTGAGTTATTTTGAGGGGACAGCAAATTTGCACTGTTATACAAGCTGTACACTCACTACTTTACATTGTAGCAAAATGTCATTTCTTCAGTGTTGTCACATGAAAAGATATAATCAAATATTTACAAAAATGTGAGGGGTGTACTCACTTTTGTGAGATACTGTATTATTGTGCTGTGTAGAAAAAGTAATTGGTGATTAGTGATGTGCCATGTGTGTGCACTCTTTTTATGTCAGCTGGTCAGAATTTGACTGTTAAGAATTCTATTGTGAAACTGTAAAATGTGTCAGAAGGTGTGTCAGTAGTAAAAAGGTAAATCAGAATATTGTCTCATTGACCATGTTTATGAGTTTCATATAATCCTTGTAATGGAGGTTTAGGACCGATGCACGTGCAGTTAAAGATGTTTATTAAAGAGAGAGACAGGCAGACAAATCCAAATCATGATACAGAAGCGTGGTCTAATAACATTCAAAAGGTCAGGCGATCCGCAAACGGGCATAAACAGGACTAGGCTGGAATCAACACAAGAAACGAGAAACAATGTCATTAATGAGAAATGAGAAACAACCCCTTAGTAAAGTGGTATACTCAATACTGCACAAAGTGCACAGAGACACGAGGGGTTTAAATGACCAACGTAATCACGGGTAAACACGGACAGCTGAAAACAATATCGAAACACCTTCAGAAAAGAACCAGTGACTAAACAGGGGCGGAGACAGAACATAATCATAACAAACACACGTGTCCAATGTAAACAAATTCACTGTCATTGAAAACCGTGCATTCGCTGAGCGCTCGCGCACCTGGCTCGTGCACGCACATGTGCTTCGGTTTTCCGAGCATGCTGCAAACTGCAGCGCTGTCTCAAGGAGAAATCGTGACAATGAACCTACAGTTGTTTGTGACTCATTTGTTTTATTTTATTTTTTAATGCTATACACATGCTTAAATTGAATTGCTGGTTTTATTGAAAATACCTGTGTACAGTTTATGCCTTTGAGGTGCCTTTTTATATTATGTATTTAAATGCATGTCAGTGGTAGGTATTAATATAGCTTAACATATGGACTTAATATAGCTCCTTGCTCAAATAAATGATGCACACATTCAGTCAGAATTGTGCATAACTCTTTTGGCAAACTTCACCCAACTCTGAATACAGTTCTTTCTGGTCTTGTTGATCACCCGATCCTTGTTTTCTGCTGCCTTAAGCTTTTTTTCTCCTGTTTTCTCCTAATTTAGTAATTTGCCAATTCCCACCCACTAGCAAGCTTGCTCATATGACACAATAGGCAACCAACCAGGGAAGGTAAGGGTTAGCATGTGCTTCCTCCAAGACACATAAAGCCATGCACTGCATTTTTTTGAACTGCTGCTCATGCTGCATCAGGGCAGTGCATGGCCAATTTGCTGTCTTGGTCTCTTGGCCATGGATGGCTATGACTTTATGACAATATTATGTGTTTCTTGAAAAAGTGTATCTTCCTACAATTGGTTTTCCATAGTTTCCATTTGGTTCCTGGTTCTTAGTGTCTGCTATTGCAGGACACTGAAGCTATAATTAAAATTGTTATATTATTACACTATTTATATTTGCCTTTTTTATTTGTATTAGGCATGACAACCCGAAACCTGCTATCGAAGGGTCATTGATGTAATTACATAAACCTGTAAACATCCTGATAAATGTAAATACCACCAGTAGACAAGGTGCTGGTAAACAAGACTATTGACCTAATCATCTGCATTACAAATGAAAACTAGTTCCTTTCCTCTACATTCAGAATATCAGTCTATAAGTCTATATGGGCAGTGAATATGTGCAGTAGCTAATTGGTATAACAGTATGAATGGTAAATACACAATATTATAATAGAAAAACCCATATGAACAGGTATAAAAATATCATGTATGCAACTATAATCATAAATATATGTAAAAGTTATGTGCATTGTACATACAACAGCGCCCAGATTATCCATGGATAATATACAATGTATATACAGATAATATACAGATATATAAAGATAACCTAGGATATACAGTATACTATGAATCTACAATTATATAGAGACAATACAGAATATACAGTGTAGAATAGAGCTGCAGGATGATTGCAGCCAGTAAACATCAGTGGCCTAATGGTCATCTGTAAAGCAGGGTAATGGTTGTGGGGAAGAAGCTGGCCCTGAGCCTGCTGGTTCTGGTGTGAATGTTCCTGTATTTCCTCCTGAATGGAAGGAGGTTGAACAGTTTGTGACTCGGATGGGAGGAGTCCCTGATGATGTTGCATGCTCTAAATGCTCTAAAGATGAAGACATCTACTGTGGTAAAGATGTTCCATGGCTGGGTGTTGGGCACCAATGATGTGTTGGGTGGATTTCACCACCCTTTGAAGGGTTTTTTAATCACAGCTGCCATACCACACTGTGACAGAGTTGGTCAGGATGCCCTCAATGGTGTATTGATAGAAGCTTTTTAAGATCTAAGGAGACAGATCAACTTTCTTCAGCAAAGAGGCTGTTGCACCTTCCTAACTAGAATTGAAGTTTTATGGTGCCAGGGCAGGTCCTCAGAGATGTGGACACCCAGACACTTGAAGCTGGAGACAAGCTCTACTTCAGTCCCATTGATGTAGATGGTAGAGTGGCTGCCGATTTTAAATTTCCAGAAATTCACAATGAATCTTCTCAGCGTTGAGGGGGAGGTTGTTGGCAGAACACCATTTTGCTAGGCTTTAGATCTCCTCCCTGTAGACTGATTCGTCATTGTTGCTAATGTAACCTACCACTGTGGTATCATCTGCATACTTGATGATGATGTAGTTATGGAGAGGCACACAGTCATTGGTCAACAGGAAGCAGAGCAATGGACTGATACCTGTGGGACACCACTGTTCAAGATGAGTGTAGAAGACATGTGATTGCCCAACTTAGGGTTACTAGGTAACTGAGGTCTATTGGTTAGGAAGTCCAGAATACAACTGCACATGGAGGTGCTTATGCCCAGGCATTGAGCTTGGTGATCAGTTTAGTGGGAATGACAGATGACCATTGGTAATGCACTATTACTATATACTGACATTTGTACTGCATACAGTCTTATTTACAACATTTAAATACATGTCTCCATTTTTACATCTTTAGAGCTTTATCCAAATTTGTGATTCAGTTTTTTCTTTATTTAATATCTTAACGTGAATTATATCCATCCTATATATCCATCATTTGAAAGAAAAGAAAAAAAAAAACACCTGTTAATTAATGCTGTCATTATTTACGCAATAAGCATCAATATATTCTTAGTATTAAATATCAGTTTATTTATTAGTTATTTATTAAGTAATATTAGTTCATCTGCAGTTTTTTGCAAAGCACATTTGCAGCTTTATTAATGGTTTAGGCATTGCCATTTCTCTTTTTTTGTGCAATTTGCACAATTTTATGAGTAATTCCAGTTCCGTATATACTGTACAGTATAGTCTTGAGCTATCCAACATGAATACTTACTGCTGTCATGTCTGCACCTCACAATCACTCACAATCACATGATGAAACAGAAACATATGCGTGGTCCCAATCTTTCAATCTCAGACATACCCTTTATATAGCCTTGACTCATTACTCATTATCACACAATCATTACAAAGTGCTGCTTCAGGTTTTGCCAGTGATGTTACTGAGCCTTTTGCATTTCTATGTGATTTACTGCTTTGACCTCTATTTGTTTAATGATTGCTCATTTTGCCTGTCTAAGCCCTTTGGTTTGTTTGCTGTGGATTGTTTTAATAAAACTGTAATGTGCAATTGTGTCTGCTTGTACATTCATGAAAAAACAGTCATATTGAGTTCAAATTACTAGAAATTCTAAAGTGCAGAGAGGGAGAGAGTTTAAGCAAAAGCAGTTTCCTAACAAATTGTTGTGTCAATCCAGATATATCCTTTTCAACTGCCATCAATGCAAACAGATGGTGTAGTCAAGGTCTTGACTGATGTCTTTTACTTTAGAGACCTGACCATGAAAGCCAATCAATCTGTGAGGTAGAGACTACTTTTTTCTTTTCAATTGTAAAGAATCTGTCTTATGCTTCAAGATTTCAACTCATCACTGTATTATTTTTAAAAATGCAGCACAATGGCAACATTTGTGTCAGTTAATGCTCAAAATATTCTGTACATGTACAGTATATGTACTTGTGTTTAAATCAAAGTGACCATGGCCTACAGAAAGAAAGAAAAAACAAAACAAAACAAAACAAAAAAAAAACATTGCCTGGACTTTTTCCAGTCTTCATCTGTCTAGTTTGGGTGAGTGTGTGCCCAGTGTAGCAACAGATTCTTGTTCTTGGCTGACATGAGTGGAGTGGAACCTGATGCGGTGTTCTCCTGTTATAGCACATAAACATTAATATTTAGCATATTGTACATCGTGTGATACTTTTCTGTCCACCACAGTTGTAAAGAGTGATTATTTGAGTTACTGTAGTTACTGTATACTGGATTTTTTCATTTCCATGAGCTGTAAGCCATAATCATGTTGTGTTAATGGAGTCTACTCTGTGAATCACAAATTAACAAATTAAAATTTTCCATTGCAGTACAGTCATAAAGCCTACACAGTGGAGCACTGGAGTGTCTTCAGAATGCTACAACTACAAGTACATACTCAAATAAAAAAGTGCTGATGGGAGCACAATTTGCCAACAGCAAATGCCAACAGCTATAATTCTTAATCCGTTATGGTTTATTTGGGTCTTTTTAAAATGTTCAGAACATTCACAGGAAGGAGTGTTGCAATAACATGAATTACAAAGTATTTGTTATGGAAACAGTGTGAAGCAAACATTTCGCTTGACATACTCTACCTCAGTCGAACAGCATTGTCAGCAATGTAGGAAAGCTTGACAAACATATTGATGAAGAAAGTTTAAACTAAGAATTTAATTACAAAATAAATCTTGGCCCCACTATTAAAGACATGCTAATTATAAAGATTAATATTTAAGTTGCTCAGGGTGGATTTTTCCTTTATTTCTGTTAAATCCTGTGCCTGCTTCACATTGAGATGGCTTTTTTGATGGCTTAAAGATAATGAGCATCAGATATTTTTCCTCTCTATGTCTGCTCAGCTTAGCTAAACTGAACTAAATAAATAAAAGTGATGTACTACCTTGTTTTTGGACACAATTCAGAAAATGCCAGCCCTTGACGCAGAAAAGCCTGGTGGCAGCAATCCTGACTCGACAGTCGTGCCACGTAAATGCAAGTCTGCTATTTTTAGAACACACATAAAATGTGGCACTCACAAGGAGCTGTCGCATACCATACACATCTCCTCGTGTAAATGAGTCTTCAACTTTCCTGTTCAAATTGGCTAGAAGAAGCTGGGAGACACCTGCATTGGATGTTTGTTTCTGTCATATAACCATCTTGTTAGGCACCTATTTTTCCTCTGTATATGTTTCAGTGCAATATCTCTATCCAGGCACCCTTTTCAGTGTTTGCAACTGTGTCTAGTTAGTCTCACCCGCGTCTTATTCTGTTGTTACCCCAGTCAGTATAAATACACTCCTCCATTCCATTTATCGTTTGTCTTTACAAGGTCTTGTGTTTATACTGCGATTCTGAGCCAAGCGTCCTACAGCTTTTGACTTTTTTTTTTACTTTGCATGTATACAGCTTTCTCTGTATTTGCTGTTCTTCTGGATTTTGTGCATTCTCTGTTCCATCTTGGTCCTTTTGACTGGGGATCAAAGCAGCCAAAACACCGGAGTCAAATTGTAATAGGATCTTAAGCAAACTGTTTTATATAATATACATATATACAGTGCCCTCCACTGATATTGGCACCCTTGGTAAATATGAGAAAAGAAGGCTGTGAAATTGTCTTTATTGTTTAACTTTTTGATCTTTTGTTAAAAAGAATTCACAAAATACTCTGCTCTCATGGATATCAAACAATTGCAAACAAAACACAGGTTTATATATATATATATAAAAAAAAAAATAGGTGTGCAACAATTATTGGCATCCTTTTAGTCAATACTTTATGCTACCTCCCTTTGCCAAGATAACAGCTCTGAGTCTTCTCCTATAATGCCTGATGAGGTCGGAGAATACGTAGTAAGGGATCTAAGACCATTCCTCCATACAGAATCTCTCCAGATGCTTCAAATTTCAAAGTCCACGCTGGTGGACTCTCCTCTTCATTTCACCCCACAGGTTTTCTATGTGCTTCAAGTAAAGGGACTGGGATGGCCATGGCAGGACCTTGATTTTGTGGTCAGTAAGCCATTTTTGGCAGTCAGGTTTTCATTTAATATCTGTTGATATTTGATAGGGTCCATGATGCCATGTCTCCTAACAAAATGTTTAGGTCCTCTTGCATAAAAAAAGACTCAAAACATTAAAGAGCCACCACCATCTTTATCCATGGGCATGAGGTACTTTTCCATGTGGCTACATCTCTGTGTGCACCAAACCCATGCCATGGGCACTGACACACCCTTATACCATGACAGACGCTGGCTTTTGGACATGATGCTGATAACAGCTTGGATGGTGCTTTTTCTCTTTGGCCCAGAAAACATGATGGCTGTTTTGTCCAAAAACTATTTGAAATGTTGACTTGTCGGACCACAAAACATGATTCCACTGTGCTACTGTCCATCTCAGATGAGACCGAGGCCAGAGAAGTTGACGGTGCTTCTGGACAGTGTTGATGTATAGCTTCTGCTTTGCATAGTAAATCTTTAACTTGCATCTGTGGATACAGCAGTGAATGGTGTTGACTGACAAAGGATTACAAAACTATTCCCGAGCCCATGCCAGGATATCCATTATAGACTCATGATGTTTTTTTTTGTTTAAATACAAGTGAAAGTACATTTACAAATCACTCCTCTTTGTTTTTATTAGCAATGTCCATACTGTCCCAACTTTTTCGGAATTGAAGTTGTACTAAAAAACAGAGCTGGATAGATAAAAAGAATTAAGCGCTGCTGCGTTGCTTGCCTTAGGTAGAGGCTACCTAGGACTAAATCCCACTGCAATCACTCGGTAATGTAGACCAACCAGGGGAGTTAGCTGGACTGTTAATCATTTGGGGCTGAGCCCAGATTCTTCTCCATCAAAAAAACGTTTTAAAATGTACTTGTCAATAGACTGTTTACATGCATTTTTGTTTTCCCTTGCATTTGAGGAGTAATTGCTTAAAAAAAATTCAAAATTGGACAAAAATTTGGATTTATCATAAACCTTACCAGGTGTTATCACTGTTTGCAGGACTACCGGACCGATAAAATATAATTTTTTTTTTACAACTAACACAAGACTAGGCTAGTTTGGTGTTGCTAGGCAAGGGGAGACACAACTAAGCTATCATTGTATGGGTTTAGCTGCTACAGTGCAGGTTAACTGTTTTTATTCTCTGCTCAAATGATGTTCACCAAACGTGGAACTTGTATAGACATTTACACATTGCTTTTCCTGCTCAACATGAGAGGATGTTAGAGTTTCAATTTGAACCTCTTTTGAGGTTAAAAAAAAAGGCATATATCCATTTTCCCCCTCACACTTACTGACCGTGTGAATTAGCGTTTGGCAGAATTGAGACCTGTCTTATTTTACTGACATTCAGTTATGTAGTGACAAACTACTCCATGTTGAGAATAGTTTGAGGTTAAATAAAAAATCTTTCCCTAATGCCCAGGCCAGGTTACACCCTGAAGACCAACATGTGAATGAAAGCACTAAAAACCTCAACATTACAAGAAAAAAATCTTGGACACCATTGAAGTTCACATGTTAATTATGAAGACTGAAGTTGTTGTGATGGGGATGTTCACTGTGTTTCCATATCTAGTAGACATAACAGACTTTTTTGGTTTGATTTGCTATGGATAAAAACATGATGTATGTTGTATTAATAATTGGTTAAAGTTTTTGGAAGTAGGAGGATATATATTGTAGGTCCACAATACCGGGTTGTCAAAAGCGTCTTTCACTGTAGGGCTAAAAGGTTCTGGCCAACAAGAAAGTGTTCCAATTGAGTACAGTTAAATCCAGAATAGTTTCTAATTGCAGTCCACACTTTCTCTTTTTGTGAAGTTGGGACAGCTTGACATAGGTATTCGCCTTTTCTCTTTCAGTGTGCAGTTAAATTGGAGACATTTTCAGCAATTATCATCTGGGCAGAGAGTAACATTTAAGAGCAATTAAAAGAGGAAAAAATATGAAACAGTGTTTTTTAGGCCAGACACAACATTCTTAACAAAGTAGTTTAGTTTTACTCTAAATGATGATCATTATCATTCAGTTGAATGCCACATCAAAAGGATGCTTATATATTGCTGCACATTTAAGGTGAACTGTGCAAATTACCTCATGAATAGACAGGAACAAGATGAATCATAGATATTTTAACTTGATAGCAGTTAGATAAATCTGACCATTCATAATATAAATAAATGGCAATCAGATGAACAGCAATCTGCTGCATTTCCAGCAAATTCAAATGTGCACTGTGGACATAAATATAGTCACTGTCTCATTATGATTAGCACAAGCATGTAATGCTGTCAGAATTCAGTTATGCATTTCAGTTTCTTGCACTGATCTGCAATGAACTTGATTAAACAAAGCACAATATTCAGCTCATAGCCCACTCTACCATTATAATGACAAATGATTTTATCATCCTTAAAGTATTAAAATTCAACCACACTCTATATACCATGTTAAATCATTTCAGACCATTCTGAGACTATGTTCTCCTTAAGTAGAGAATAAAACATCACACATTCCTCAGTTGGTGTCATTAGTTTCTAGTTTTGATTGATCAGTGCACAACATGGAAAAAGAAACTATAACAGAGCTCATGAGTCTGCACCAGCATGGAATAGCACAATGAGGCAGCTGTAACCATTCAGACCTACAGTAGAAAGAGGCTAGAAGTCAGGTATGTACCATTTTTATCTTGTGTCTCAGCTAACAGGTGGTACTGAGCTTGGTGGATTTTGGCCTAATGTCCAAAATATAGCACTGCATCTGCAGATTTTGAATTACACCACCTGTTGTACTCATGTCTGCACAGACACATTCATTATTGGCCACAAAAACTAGCAATTAAAAAGGAGTAAAAAAAAAAACAAGGGTTGTGTTCAACAGCATTGTGCCAGACTTATAACAGTAAAGTAGGCTCATGTATGTGTGAAAATATAGAGCCGTATATCTACCTAGCTATATATATATATATATATATATATATATATATATATATATATATATATATATATATATATACACACACACACTGCACAGGAGAAATTGGATCAGACCATTACACACAGTGCAAATGACAAGAATGGCTACATGGAAACTTTAAGGGCAAGATCAAATCATTAAGTACTGAACTAACATTAGTTATCCAGATTGCATGCTAATGCAAGATGCAAGTGAGGCCATGGTGGTAGCTTATCCATGGACTTATCCTGGACAGGGTGCCAACCCATTTCATGGCTCAATCACACACACATTCACACACCTTGGACAATTTGGAAATGCATGTCTTTGCAACTGGGGGAGGAAACCAGAGTACCCAGAGGAAACCCCCAAAGCACAGGGAGAACATGCAAGCTCCACACACACAGGGCAGGCCAGGATTTGAACCCCTAACTCTGGAGGTACAAGGCAAACGTGCTAACCACTAAGCCAACCTTTAAACCTTTCAGTGTAAACCTTCTGGGTTTTGACCACACCTAAAAGTCCTAGAAGTGAGAAAGGTCCGCAGTCTCAACATGTTTTTTTTTTTTAAATGAGTTATTATTTTTATTCTGACCTGCCAGCAATATTTATTTGTTTTTGTTTTGTTGCATTTAGTTGTTGTAATGAATTTTAGTTGTTTCTTCTTCCCAAAGTATAAACAAGCTATGTTTAAAGACTGTTGCAGTTCATGTGAATGAACAAGGTTTTGTCCTGCAAGAGTCATACTTGCACCCATATTGCATGAAAGTGAAAATCTCCCGATTTTTTTGTTGCCTCCTGCAGGATCCCTGTCCCCATACACAAGTCTAGTCTGAAGCAAATGTCCTGTGAACCTTTCTGGTATGAAAATAATTAAATAAATAAATAAATAAATAAATAAAAACAATAGTGTGCCTCCTATTTGTATCGGTGTTACATGATATGGCCAAAAGTTTGTGGATACCTGACATTCACACCCATATGTGGTTCTTCCCCAAACAATTGTCTAGAATATTTTTGCATGTTCTTTGTCTGTTCCAGCATGGTAATGCCCTTGTGCAGGAAGCAAGCTCCATGAAGACATGGTTTGCCAAGGTTGGAGTGGAAGACTCCACTCAAGTGGCCTGCACAGAGCCCTGACCTCACTACTGTTCTTGTGCCTGAATGAACTCAAATCCCTACAGCCCTTTTCCAAAATCTAGTGGATAGCCTTCTCATAAGAGTGGAGGTTATTATAACATCAAAGGGGGACTAAATTTGGAATAGGATTTTCAAGAAGCACACGTGTATGATGATCAGGTGTCAACAAACTTGTAGCCATATAATGCATATATTCAGTTACATCTCTTTATTCTGTTACATACACGAGCATTAAAGCAGTCATGAACAGAACTGGTGTAGCAAATAAAACTGCCACTACATATCCATGAGCACCTTTCATTCAGAACCACAGTCTGGCAAAATTTATTATTTTTGAGACACAAGAGTCATACCACTTCACTGTCCAGAGGGGATCCAAAGTTGAAGGGCATAATTTAGTATCATCTCATTAGAAATGGCTTGGAAAGCCTAGTATGACAGATGGGGTGGCATGCAGAGCAATATGAGCAGCTCTGCTGTGAAAGCGCCTGCTTATAGATTAATTGAGACATAAGGAAGGTGTGCATCAAGAGTCCTCGCTCTTACTTCCTCTCTTATACAGTGGAGAGGAATGTTCATTGACATTTCATACTTGTTCCAATTGACCTAGCAAGTGTTTGTGCCAATTGTTAATCATTCAACATACATTCAATTGGAAGGGATCTAGTGATGATCCATGTGGTTAAATATTACTTTTTTGAATTAAGCACCTCATATGCACCAGTGAAGTGTTCAGGAGAACTAAGCCTAATTTGTACAACAGAGTTTTTAAAAATCTATTTGTGAAAGCTTGCACAGTTTCCCTTGCTTAGTTAATGGCTGAATTGCCTTTGAATGCATTTATCTGCTTGGAGAAGATGTTATTATTATTATTATTATTTTTTTTTTTTTCAGTTTCACAGCATGTGGATGATGGATGAAGTACACTGAGTACAGTACATACCATTTCAGTACACCAAAAGCACTTTTTTTAAAGCTGATGCTTTATTGAAAGAATGAACAGAAGAAAAGCTTAAAATATTCCAATCTGTATTTCTTTTTGTATGAAATGATCGAGAGCTGCACACTGGCAACAGTTTCTAAAAACCCTCTTCTGTTATTTCAGCATTGGTGATGAATGATTCATTTTATGGTTGTTTCTATGGTTAAAATATCTGAATAGATTTTTCTGTTGTTAGTGGGTGGCTCAGCATTGGAGCATTCTGACACAAGGAAAAAAAAAGTGAAGTCCCCCCCCCTCCCCCCCTCCCCCCCTCCTCCTCTCTCTCTCTCTCTCTCTCTCTCTCTCTCTGGTGATTCTGTTCCCATTGTAGCCTTATATTTTTGTTCTTGGCCGACAGGAGTGGGCCCTGTTATGTTTTGCTTTTGTTGATTTTATGTTGCTTTGCTAGCCCATTTACCTCAATATTTGGTGTGTTGTGCATTCTGAGACTCTTTTCTGCTCACCACAGTTGTAAAGAGTGGTTATTTTGGTTCCCACAGACTTTGACTTGTCAGCTCAAACCAGTCTGGCAATTCTCCTCTGAACTTTTCACTCAACAAGCTGTTTCTAAATTATAATTATATCATTATAATTTGAATTTTTCACCATTTTGTGTACATTTAGAAGCTATTGTGTGGGAGGTAAGCAGAGAACCAAAAGGAAACTCAATTGGACACAATTAGAACATGCAACAACTCTTCAAAGACAGCAACCTGAGCTCAGGATCAAGTTGGGGATCCTGGATAACTTCCTGCTGTACCACTGTATACAATTCTGCCCAAAGTTTGCATACCCCTTGCAGAATCTGCTAAATCTTAATACTGTTAACAAAATAAGAGGGATCATGAAAATTTTGTGTTGTTTTTTTTAATTGAGTACTGTCCTGAATAAGCTACTATAGTATTTCGTCTTCTAGCAGACGTGCAACTATCTTATTTAGCATCTGAAGGGCAGTACTAAATAAATGAAAAAAAGAAGATCTTTAAACAAAATAATAATTTACACTGAACATCCTGTTCAAAAGTTTAAATCCGCCGGGCTCTTAATGTATCATGTTACCTTCTTGAGCATCAGTGAATGTTTGCACCTTATGTAATAGATCTGTACGAGTCCCTCAGTTGTCCTCAGTGTGAAAAGATGGATCTCAACATCATATAGCCACTGTTGGAAAGGGGTCAAATATGCAGAATATGCTGGAAAAGCAAAGAATGTGCAGGACTTGGAGGATTTTTCTGAAGAACAGTGGGCAGTTTAACTGCTCAGGACAAACAAAGAACTCATGAACAACTATCACAAAACAAACAAACAAAAAAAAAACAGTCGTGGATCATCCAGGTAACAACACACTGTATTAAAGGTATGTAAACTTTTGAACGGGCTATTATCTTGTCTTGTGGACTATATGTCAACATCTGTTATGTGAAATAGCTCATTCAGGACAGCAGTAATTTAAAAAAAAACATGGGATTTTTATGATCCCTCTTATTTTGTTAACAGTATTAAGATTTAGGAGATTCTGCAAGGGGTATGCAAACTTCTGGGCACAACTGTACTACAACATTACAATGAATTAGAGACATCTGTTTCTGCTTTATATCTCTTCCTTGGTCTCTTTCTCCCTGACTCTTTGTCTGCTTGTCTTTGTCTATCCCATCCACACACAGTTAATTACGCACTCATGCAAAGCTCTCCAGATGGTAATGGGCTCTGTTTGGGCTGGTTGAAGACACTTTGTAACATGGTTGGCTGCCTGTCCTGCAGAAAATCAAACATGGAGCAAGTGACAGGATAAGTGTGGCATGAAGAACAAGCATTTGGCCTCTGAAATAAAATGTTGCCATAAAACCACATGAAAAACTGAGATGTTGCCAAATCATGTATACTAACCTTTTTATGCAGATTTGATTCATTTATCTTCTCGTGTCTTTAGCATATTTAGACTTCATTTACAGTACTTTCTCCATACCTCCTCATATGGGTTAGATCTCAATGCTGACTAAGCTGACTAACTGAAGAAACATTGTACCACACTCGCCAGATGATTTTTGGATTTTGTCACTTTACCATGTCATATGAAATTTTCTTTGGTACTTTGTTGTTAAATCACAGCTCTATTTCACACATGTACACAGAAATATATATATATATATATATATATATATATATATATATATATATATATATTATTTAATAGTCTTACAAAACCTGAAAGGGCCAAAATCTGGAGCTAAATCACAGAAAATTTGAGTTAGATATGAATTAAGTGAGGTGAAAAGAAAATTGGTAGACATGAAAATGGACAAAAAAATATTGCACCCAGGTGGATTATGATCATTCATTTGTTTGTTTATTCATTCATTTATTACACCAAAAGATTGCAAAATTAACACCACACAAGTATAAAGTATCCCACAATGATACTTAGTAATACAGAGAGGTTATTTTTGGCCTTAATGCCAGAGGTTATGATTTGATGATGTAAAATGTTACCCATGTAGATATAGTAGCTTACTATGCATTGGGATACAGCCTACGGAATATCACAAACTCTATCCCCCCACCCCCACCCCTCGCTCTCAACTGTCATTCAATGCTCTACTGTGTCATGTTCAAAAAGAACCATGTTTTAGCACATTTTGTTCCATGTACCTTACAAAAAAGATTTCTAAAGTGTTCACTTTGAGACCATATGCACTGATAATTGCAAATGGATCTTTGTATTTATTCAGTGGAGAATCCAAATTATGTTCCATCCAATCATTCAGTCATTTTGGATGTTCTCCACCATTATCTTTGCCTGCAGATATGTGCACATTACTCAACACAATATGGTACAGTTGGGCTTGTTTCAAAAGCAAATTGTTCTTCAGGGATAAAATGTATAATTTTGCATATTGTTGAAATGTAGTCATTATAGCATTTGAGTTACACAAATGTGTTTCATTACATAAGAGGCATTTTGATGTTTTGGTTGTTATTTAGTAGTGTCCCAACTGTCCATTGTTTTCAGTTTTATTGCATTTTCTTTCAAGATATTGTATATGCTTCATTATGATCTCACTAACAATGGGAACTTCTGTCTTTTAAATATGATGCTTGTCTCCCTATTGCAAACTTCATAAAACTTTTTGGACTGTAGCTTGAATGAAAAGTTAAAATGGTTTAAGTTAGGGTAAGAATAAGTTGTTAGCTATCAAATGAACATTTTCCTAATATACACATACATTTATGAAAGATAAACAAAGTCCTGCAAATTTGGTATGGGACTGTATCAGTATAGTAATTACCTCTAGGTCTTCAGACATATACTCATGCCAGTGTTTCCTCAAACATAATCACCTATACAAACAGTGATGCTTGAAAGTTTGTGCACCTTTTAGAATTTTCTACATTTCTGCATAAACATGACCTAAAATATCATAAGGTTATCATAAAAGTAGATAAAGAGAATCCAAATAAAAAATGAGACAAAAATATACTACTTGTTTTTTTTATTGAGGAAAATGATCCAATATTACATATCTGTGAGTTGCAAATGTATGTGAACCTTTGCTTTCAGTATCTGGTGTGACCCAGTTGTGCGGCAATAACTGCGACTAAACATTTTCGATAACTATTGAGCACATCGGTTTAGAGGAATTTTAGCCCATTCCTCAGTACAGAACAGTTTCAACTCTGGGATGTTGTTGGTTTTCCTCACTTCAGGTCCTTCCACAACATTCCTATTAGATTAAGGTCAGTACTTTGACTTGGGCATTCCACAATATTAACTTTATTCCTCTTTAACCATTCTTTCATAAAACGATGTGTATGCTTTGGGTCTTTGTCTTGCTGCATGACTATTACACATCTTGCTATGAGTGATCTTTGTTGGTCAACAACTCCTCTGAAATGTCCTTTGTTCATACATTTCCACAAATGTCTTGTGAGGATCCAACTCTGTTAGATCCCTGTTTTCTTAAATAAAAAAGGGTGCTCACTCACAGCTGATTGTCATCCCATTGATTGAAAACACTATAATTTCACCTTTAAATTAACTGCCAATCCTAGAGGTTCACATACTTTGCCACTTACAGATACTTAATATTGAATCATTTTCCTCCAATAAATACATGACCAAGTATGGACTTGTATGAAAATGTGAGGTTTTAGGTCATATTTATGCAGATATATAAAAATTTCTAAAGATTTCACAAACTCTCAAACACCAATGTATTGTACAGTATACACTGTACACACACACACTAAAGCCACTGAGCAACTGTAAAGTGTCATATCTCAGCCCAGCCAGATCATCTTTGATCACTTCACATCTTTGATCAGATCATCTTTGATCACTCTCCCGACAACAGGGAGACCGGAGAGGAATTATTGACCCTGAAACAAGGGACATGCTGCGTTGCGGACTACGCTCTCGAGTTTCGCACGGTAGAGGCCAGGAGTGGATGGAACCAACCCACCCTCAAAACTATGTTTTGCCAGGGATTAAATCCGAACATTGTGACAGAACTGGCATGTCGCGATGATCAGCTAACACTCGACTCGCTTATTAGCCTAGCGATTCGCCTAGACCGTCTGCTACAAAGCCACTGCCCAGTACACAGCGAGGCGGATGTGGCAGTGCAAGGTCCCCCTGCTGAACCCATGCAGCTGGGTCGGTCACGGGTTACCATGGAGGAGAGAGAAAGACGACATCGTGAGCTTCGCTGTTTCTACTGCGGCAAAGAGAGGCACTTCGTCCGGCAATGCCCTCTCAAGCAACGCCGTGACGTAGGACAGCACGGAGTGGCTAGGCTACATCAGCCAGGGGTGAGTTTGGGTCCTGAAATCCAGAGCGGATTTCAGTCTGCATTCTTACTGCCGGTAATAGTAGAATATTCAGGACTGAATATTCATTTTAGAAGCGCTGATCGACTCAGGGGCAGCGGGGAACTTCATTGACCAGACCACCGTACAACACCACAACATCCCTGTCCGTCCTCTAATCACACCACGCCGTACCTAAACCATCGATTGGGGGGGGGGGATTCATCACACATTGCACTGAACCACTCAACCTCCAGACCAGCGCACTCCATTAGGAGTGCATGGTTTTCTATGTCACCAGGTCTGCCCGATATCCAGTGGTCCTAGGCCTTCCCTGGTTAGAGCACCATAACCCGGGTATTTCCTGGACACACAAGGAGATCACGCACTGGTCCGTCACTGCATCAAACATTGTCTTCAAACATCATGCTAGCAACCACCTCCATTGAGAGCCCAAACAGTGCTACCACTTTCCACATTCCCATGGAATACCAGGACCTGGGTGAGGCATTTAGTAAGGAAAAGGCTAGTGGATTACCACCTCATCGGCCTTACGACTGCGCCATTAATCTCCTTCCAGGCACTACGCCACCCAGGGGAAGAGTTTACCCACTCACATAGACTGAACAAGGAGCTATGGAGGAATATATTCAAGAGGCACTACTCCAGTATTACATTACTCCCCAGCATCTGCCGGTTTCTTCTTTGTGGAGAAAAAGGGAGGAGGGCTACGACCATGTATTGACTACAGGGGTCTAAACCAATGTTGCATCAAGTATCGCTACCCCCTCCCGTTAGTTCCTGTCGCTCTAGAACAGCTTCGCACTGCTACCATCTTCACCTAGTTGGACCTAAGCAGTGCCTACAACCTGGTCCGGATCAGAGAGGGGGATGAGTGGAAAACAGGGTTTAGCACCACCTCCGGGCACTACGAATACCTGGTAATGCCGTATGGGCTTTCTAATGCTCCCTCGGTCTTCCAGTGTCTGATAAATGACGTCTTAAGGGACATGCTGGGACGCAACGTATGCACATACATTGACGACATATTGATCTACTCCAATTCCAAGAAGGAGCATGTTCAACATGTCTGGAGAGTGCTGCAACGTTTGCTCCAGCACCGGCTGTACGTCAAAGCAGAGAAGTGCGAGTTCCATAAAGACACCATTTCATTCCTGGGGTACATCATTAGCCCTGAGGGGGTTTCCATGGACCAGGAGAAGGTAAAAGCAGTGGTAAACTGGCCCGTTCCTAGAACAGTAAAGGAGCTACAAAGATTCTTGGGTTTCGCCAATTTCTACCGAAGATTCATCTGGAATTTCAGCTCCGTAGCAAACCCACTGACCTCCCTGCTGAAAGGAAAGCCCAAGCACTTACCATGGAACCCAGCTGCCCAAGCAGCACTCGAGCAGCTCAAGAAGGCATTCACAACCACGCCCATTATCAAGCATCAAGACCATCACAACTTTTCGGAGAGAGGCCCAAACTCCACCCAATAGCATTCTTCTCACGAAAACTATCACTGGCCGAAAGGAACTACGATGTGGGCAATAGAGAACTCTTGGCTGTTAAGCTAGCCCTGGAAGAATGGTGACACTGGCTGGAGGGAGCTACCCACCCGTTCATAATATTTACTGATCACGAGAACTTAGAGTATCTACGTACGGCTAAGAGGTTGTCACCCCGTCAAGCCCAATGGTCATTGTTTTTCACCAGATTCCGGTTTACCCTGTCATACCGACCCGGGTCCAAGAATACCAAAGCTGACGCCCTGTCTCACCTGGACAATACCGAGGTTCCGAGAAACAAGGAGGAGTACATCTTATCACCCTCTTGTATTCTTAGTGCCCTGGAGTGGGAGCTGGATCAAGTACTAGAGAGCATTCCCCAGCCCCAAGTTCCAGAAAAAATGCCCCCGGGAAGACTATTTGTGCCTGAACAATACCGACGAACTCGTCATCTGGGCCCACACGGTGGTTGGCACAGGTCACCCAGGGGCACAATGCACCTACTATCTGTTACGGGAGAAGTACTGGTGGCCTAATATGGAGAGGGAGGTACATCGAGTGGTAGCATCATGTTCGTGTGCGCAGAGTAAAGTACCACGGACCCTTCCTACTGGCAAACTCAAACCTCTACCCATACCGGAACGCCCATGGTCTCACGTCTCTATAGACCTTGTCACTGACCTACCCAAGTCCCATGGTAACACAACCCTTCTGGTAACGGTGGACCGATTTTCTAAATCGGTGAGGTTCGTTCCCCTACATGCCCTGCCCACCACACACGACAGCCGAAGCACTATTCCAGCATGTATTTAGATACTTCGGCATTCCGGAGGAAATAGTCAGTGATCGAGGCCCTCAATTCACGTCCAGAGTTTGCTCCAGCTTTATGGAAAAGATTGGGATCACGGTCAGTCTTACCTCTGGTTATCACCCACAAGCTAACGGCCAAGTGAAACGTGCCAACCAGGAATTAGGCTGGTTCCTCAGGACATTCTGCACCTCCAACTCTGAGTATTGGAGCAGGTTCCTTCCGTGGGCCGAATACGCACAAAATTCACTGCTCCACTCAGCCACAGGCCTCACACTATTTCAGTGTGTACTAGGGTACCAACCCCCACTGTTCCCCTGGAATGCGACCCCCACCAAATCACCAGCAGTGGATCAGTGGTTTCAGAGAAGTGAGCAGGTTTGGGCCAACACGCACCAGCGCCTGAGACAGACGGCACAAGCATACAAACATAAGGCGGATCGCCGCCACAGTGAACATCCGAATTACAGGCCAACGATAGGGTTTGGTTATCCACAAGGGATTTGAGACAACCACATGGCTGCAAGAAGCTCAACCCAAGATACACTGGCCCATTCAAGATCCTCAAACAGGTCAACGAGGTTACCTACTGTCTCGACTTACCTCGGCACAGCCGCATAGCCCCCTCCTTCCATGTGTCGCGACTTAAGCCCATCATCACAGGACCTCTGGCCATGGAGGTGCCCGCTGAGACCCCTCCTGTACCACTGGAGATCGATGGGCAACCTGCATACCTGGTCAAGAATATCCTCGATTCTAGACGCAGGAGGGGCAATCTGGAATATTTGGTCGAGTGGGAGGGTTACGGACCAGATCAACAATGCTGGATCCCAACACGTGACATACTGGACCCTCAGCTCCGTAGGGACTTCCATGCAGCTCACCCTGACCTCCCGGGTCCATGACCCCGGGGGAGGCTAAGAAAGAACTCTGCTCCTGGAGTGAGCCTTTTTGGGGGGGGTTCTGTCATATCTCAGCCCAGCCAGGACTCAGTTTCCCGAGAAGCAACACCCACTTCTAACATGGCCGCTAAGGACTACAATTCCCACACACGCATGCGCTCACCCTCCCCAGAGTTCTGATCACACACACCTGCAGCCAATCACCTTGTCCACTCACCACGGCTTTTTAAGAGACTTTGGATACAGAGACACTTTGCGAAGTAAACGTTCAGAAGACTAGTTTCTCTGTCGTTCTCCAAGTGAATTCTACTGTGTTTATTCGAATAGTGATTTTGACCTTTGATTACGTCCCCGAACACGATTTCTGTCTTGCCCCGTTTGTTTTGTTTCACATAACATTTTATTTTCTTGTTCATTTTAACATTCATAGTGACACTTAATGTTGCAGATCATCCATGAGACAAGGTAGTTCCTGTTATCCTTTAAATTATAAAAACTATAAACAGTTGTTCTTTCACCATCCTCTTTTTTTCTCTTTCTTTAAGTTAATAAGTTCCTGAATTCCTGTTTTTGAATCTTTTGCCAGGAGCTTCTTGCTCATGTTGGCATTTAAATGATACTGTTCCTTTCTTTTCATTAATAATTTTGCGTTTTCATTTGTTGTAGTTTCACTTTCCCTACTGCTGTATTTTCATTTTTTTCGAAGAATACTTTTGTTTCTTTGACTAAAGACAGCAAGGAGAGTCCATTCGCATCAGATCTGTCTAAAATAATATAAACTTATCTTAGTCTAAGATACGTTAAACACCCAGTATGACAAACATTCAGATTGTTCAGTGTGTTGAGTGCAGGATGTTTATTCATTCTTCCTGCGTCATTAGTAATAGCTTTATATTGAGCGGCTTGACTTCGAGAGCAGCATCATGTCTGGCAGAGGCAAGGGTGGTAATTAATACTCTCTTTTTGCAAGTGGTACCCTCGTTCGTAATTTTAAACTAAAGACTTTAACAACAACAACATCAACAACAACAACAAAAAAAGAACACCTTTAACGAGGTGATAATTATTGCCACCCGGGGTTCGGTATGTCACCCCGTGGGGCCTCCTCGCCGTCGGCGGGGAGGCACTGGGTCAGACTACGTTACAATGGAGAAGGAGAAGCGCCAGACAGGTCTGAAGTCGGAGTAAACCTTTTAAGTAGTCAATGGATAACGACTACAGATGTATACTCTTTTATTGCAATGCCTAATAGAAAAGAGTATGAAATATGTTTTACCAAAGAACAGGCACTTCAAACATTTTCTCAAATTTTTAATAATAATACAGGAAGTGAATTCTGGAAAAACTGGGGGATGACTACATCAGCTCCCCAAGACCTAAAGAGCATTGTAGTTAAGTTTTGGACTGGGAGAATCGCTGACTTGGATGTAGAACGATACCTCTTAAGGTTTGGTGAGATACTGAACCCTGTTGACAAGCCGCTGGACCAGTTCGGGATATGGTATGGAGTCAGGAGATATAAAATAAAACTCAAGAAAAACCACGACAGAGGTATATTCCAGATACCAAATTCCATTTCCATGGGACCATACAATGGAACGATTACGTATCCCGGCCAAACAAAGCAATGTTTTATATGTAACGATTCCGACCATCAGGCAAAGGACTGTGAGAAAACAAAGTGCTGGAAATGCGGAAGCTTTGGCCACAAAGGAAAGAGTTGTAGAAATACACAAGTATGTAATTTATGTAATGAAACAGGGCATATATATTTTCAATGCCCAAATTCTTACAGCTATAAACTAAGAATGCCGAAAAATCAAAAAGACATTGACCAGAATGTAACACAAAGCGCACATAACACAGAAACCAAAACAAACGATAAAGAGGATAACAACTGGGAAGAAAATAAACTACACACAAGTGAGGACGACTCGACATCTGGGAGTGACTCAAGCAGCACCGATACCAGCGACAGCGAAGACAGCGAGGACTCTGAGAGCGGCGCCGAATCTCTGACCCCGGAAGGGAGACGGAAAACACCGGAAGTACCTGCCTGAAGCAGGGGAGCATCTCCGCCCAGTCTTTCGTCTGTGGAGAGACGGCAAGCGCTATCAGCTGTAGAAGTTGGCGAGACTCGGATTGGCTCAACCCCTGAAGGAGGTCTACAAGCCCCACAGGAGCCTACGTGCTCAGAGGGAGAGACCGGAGCGACCCAGATCATTTCTACACCTGCAGGAAGTCTACAGGGCCGAGAGGAGTCATCGCATCCAGCTGGTGAAAGTGGAACAACTCAGACAATCGCCGACAACACAGGTGACACTGCGGACACTCCCACGCTGGCGAAAGGTAAAAACACTTTAGACTATCCATATAAACACCAAAGGCGAAAGAGGAATTCTCCTGGAAATGTTGACAATGCAAAAAAGGTTAAAGAATGATGCATATTACCTACTTTTCTTCTCTTTTTTTTTTTTTTTTTTTTTTTTTTTTGACACAATGTCTTTGATTTTAACTTCAATGCCTATATTACTTAAAAAGAAATGTGATATATGTCTGCAGGAGTTAAGGTTAAATGATGTGGATAATGTTGAGAAAATGTGGACTAATGGACATACAATAATATCTATCGGAGAAGATCCTTCTCTAAATTTTTATGTTTTTTTCAAATTTAACTGTTGCCACATGTAATGTTAGAGGGATTCAGGCAAAAATTAATCAAGTGAAAAAGTTAAATATATTGAGTCGAGAACATGTTGATATTTTATGTATACAAGAGACCAGATTAAGCAGTTTTGCAGACGTACAGGACGCTCAAAGTTTATGGATCAAAGGTCCTTCAATCTTTTCAATAGGCGAAAGTAAAGCTGATGGTATTGCAACCTTATTTTATAACAATAAATTTAAAATAATTAAGAGCCGTGAAATAATTCCAGGTCGATTAATGTTTATAGATGTGCTTTATTGCACAAAAAAAATTAGAGTAATAAATGTATACACAGCACAGGATACTGTTGGTAAAATTCGGCTTTTTAAAAAACTTAAAATGCTCCTTTGTGTCGGTTTCTATACCATTGTATGCGGTGATTTTAATACAATAACAGATGATAATGATAAAATTTCTTCCAAAATATGTAAAATTAGGAGAGAAGGTGGTGTCCTTAAATCTATAATGAATGAACAGCATTTCACCGACATATTTAGGACATTATATCCAGAGAAAGTGGACTTTACAAGGTTTGATATAACATGTAAAACTAGAATTGACAGGATATATATTAATAATAATTTTGAGGCAAAATTTTATACAACAAAACTCTTGGTTGAGTCGGACCACTTGACAGTTATATGTGGCATTAGATTTAAAAATGAAGAAAGAAGAAACTATTGGAAATTAAACACACAAATTTTGAAAAGTCCTTTATTGATTATAGAATTAAAAGAAGAAATTAATAGGATTAAAACTTTAGATATCTTCACTACCAATTATTGTGATTTGTTGGAAGTTTTTAAGATCCAGATTAAAAAAATTCTTAAATACAAATGTCTATGTTTTAATAAAGAAAAAAATTAGAAGTACAATACAATTATGACAATATATAAACCTAAAACTAAAAAATTCAAGAGATGAAAGTGAGGAAAACAACTTAAAGGATTTGAAAAAAGAGATAGAAACTTTTAATAATGAGTTTTTACTGAACATTCAAGTCCGAGCAGGAATAATTTCCGATGAACTTCTAAATCAAACAAAAGCAATTTCACTATTTAATAAAAGGAAAGAAGCCCAATATATCGAAGCCATTAAAACAGATAATGGAACTATAGTGAAAAATCCTAAAGATGTCAGAGATGCTGTTCGGATCCTTTGTTCAAACATGTATAACTCAATTGAAATAGATAATAAACTTTTAAAAACCTTTTTGAATGTAAAAAATAGTGTCGACCCGCCTTCCAAGAGCTTAGGTGAGGAAATAAAAGAGGCTGAGGTTGTTGATGCCATTAAACAATTAAATTTAAAAAAGTCTCCAGGGAAAGATGGTCTCCCGTCTGATTATCATGCATGCACCATAGATTTGGCTAAATTATTAACACAAGCCTTCAATGATGGGATCGCTAGAGGTTACATGCATGACTCGTTCTATGAAGGCGTTTTATCCTTGTATAAAAAGGGTGAAATGTGTGATATCAACAACTGGAGACATCTCACCCTAATGAATGTCGATAAGATTTTTGCAAAGACCATTATGAACAGGATGAGTGACTATTTCGACATAATAATAGCTAAACAACAAACATGTGCAATAAAGGGAAGATTTATGTGGGACAACTTGAACACATTAAGAGAACTAGTTTATGATAAAAATTATGACAGTTTTTACATTGTGGCTTTGGACCAAAGAAAAGCATTTGACTATATCTCAAGAGACTATTTGTGGGAGATTTTAAAACTATCAATTCCCTGAATATTTCATAAACATGATTAAATGCCTTTATGTTAAATCGACGGTTGAAGTAAATGTTAACGGTTCTTTGACTGAACCATTTGAAGTTATGCGGGGTGTAAAGCAAGGGTGCCCTCTGAGTGAAGCCCTATATATTTTATCTATAAACCCACTTGTTAAAAAAATCCAAGATGATCATAGACTTAAGGGTCTTCAAATAGGAAAGAACAGAGTCGTGATCTCTGCTTATGCTGATGACATAACTTTATTTGTGAAATCTAAACAAGAACTAGACATTATCTTTGAATATTTTAGCAAGTCTCTGGAGCCTCCCTAAATAAAGCTAAAACGGAGTGTGTCTGGATTGGAAATGAAAAAAAAAAATTTCCCATCGATGTCCCAGAAGTTCAGCAATTAAAGGTTTTAGGTATATATATATATATATAGATAATAATGGTTGTGTCGACCATAACTGGTCAAAAAAAGAAGAAATAATACAAGATGAAATCGTGTAATCTAAGTTATAAAGCTAGAATAAATATTATAAAAACTTTTCTATTATCAAAAATACTGTTTTTATCATGTATCTTACCTCCGACATATGTATGGGTAAAAAGACTTCATAAAATATGCTGTAATTTCATATGGGATACAACTCGTGAGGTTACAAAACGTGAGCTCCTTTTTAAGAGAAGGGAACTGGGAGGCCTTGGGGCTGTCGATATATCCCTAAAAACTAAAATAGCAGTGTGCAAAAATCACCACGAGTGGTATTGCCAGGCAAACCGAATGGATAGGGAACATCTCCAACTGGAAATCTAAAAAAGGTCCATCGAGAAAAGGAATTCCGTATTATAAGCTGATGTTTTCCGACTTCACTAACAAATTTAAAGATCTAAACATTGATTGGGTGGAAGACTCGAGCAAAGAAATATATCTTTTAATTGTTGATCGAGTTTATAGTAACCCTGTGGCTTTCAGAAATTTGGAGGAAGACCAAAACAAAGAATGTCTTCAAAATTTACAGAATAAAATCCTATCTGAACACCTGAGAGATACAACTTGGTTAGTTGCTGTAAGAAGGCTCCCTGTAAGAGCGGTTGTAAAATGGAGCTGTTTCGTAAAAACCAGTAAATGCCCGATGCCTAACTGTAATGAAGAGGAAACACTCGAACATTTCCTGTTAGAGTGTTATCGCTCTAAAGAAACATGGGATAAATTAAAAATCATTGGTCTTAATACAGAAATAAATATGAACTCAATTTTCTAGGGCATTTTTAAAGAAAATTGTAGCAAGACCCAGCATGACTTCATTTGGTTCATAATATGTTTGACTAAATCTAAACTCTGGAAAACAAGAGCCAGAATGACTATAAATCAAACGTTTATATCCAGTGATGTTGTTCTCAAAGACATTCAAAAAGAACTAAGAAGACTAAAAAGCAGTACATCTTGGTTTAAAGACTCTTCAGTGTGGGACTCTATTTGCGTGTAATTGTACCTTGACTATGTAAGTAAGTATTTTTTTTTTTCTTTTCTTTCTGACAATGACTTTTTGTAAGATTGTAAATTTTGTATAAATTCAATAAAATTCATTAAAAAAAAAGAAAAAGTAATAGCTTTATAAGTGCTAAGTGTATATTAGTTAGCTCTCTGACAGAAGATTGCAGCATCCAGACCCTAGAGAGGGTTAGTGTGAGTGATAGCAGTGTAGTTTCTAAAGGGGAAATTCTGGATGCCTCAGAAAGAGGTAGCAGTCCGCCAACTTCAGCATTAGAGCCCGGGGCGAATGTGTGATGACTCGGTGGTATAATCGTAAAGCTAACGCTAAGGCTCCCCCACAGGAGCACCACTCCTCTCCACTTCATGTGTCCAACAGGTTTGCTCTCCTCAGCACCTGCTGGGATACCTGAAAGAGTTCTGGTTATCGGAGACTATCTTAAGGCATGTGAAATTAGTTAGGCCTTTAGGGGCTTCAGCAACATTAGTTAGGTGTATACCGGGAGAGAGGGCACCGGACATAGCAGGTAATCTTAGGGTCTTAGGCAAGGTTTTCAAAGGTAGTTGTTCATGTACAGATGTGGCCATTAAAAATGTGCATCAAAGGAAATGGGATCCTATAATTTCATGTGGTATAACACAATCACGCGTGTGCTGCGGGCACAGGAAATACAAGACCAGTAGGGGGCAGTCATGTTTCATTTGAATAAGCACGGCCTGCTAGTAGATACAGTAGTTCTGCCTAGTCATGTTGTATAGCTAACTACTTTAATCTGTGTGCAGTATGTGTATTTGGGTAGGGCAGTGGTAACATGCAGGTTTAGTATGCAAGCGGCCGGGGTTAGAGTCTCAGCTCAATTTAATTTTTTTTTAAATGAGCTGTTTTTTTTTTGTTTTTTTTCACTATAGAAAGTTCCTCAGCATAACCTTGAATGAATTCTATCTTCTCCTTTCTTGCCAATGAAAACTTTTCTTTTTTTTTCTTTTTTTTTTTTTAGATTAAAAGGTACTTAAAACTGGATTAAAGTGAACACAGAAGTCCACACACTGAAAAAAAAAAAAAAAAAAAAAAAAAGCTCATTGAATGTAGGAATTTGAATTAAGTACATTGGTTCCAAGTGATTGAATTGAGTTATATTGTACTGTACTATGTAAAGCAATCAACATTAAACCAAATATTCAAACATTTTATGTATCAATTTAAACATGTGGCAACATTTATCAAATGTGTTGTTACAGAAAGAGCATAATCACAACGTGACTTACAAATCCTGATTACCACGGGTACTCAGAGGTGGGTAGTAACGCGCTACTTTTACTTAGTCACATTTACTTCAGTAACTTTTTGAAAAAAAAAAATACTTTTAATAGTTAACTGGCCATACTTATACTCTTACTCAAGTTCATTTTTAATCACAGAAATGTACTTTTACTTCACTACATTCAGTAACTAGTAACTTGCTACTTGAGTTGTCTTCATATTGTATACTTTATTACTCTTACTCAAGTAATTATCAATATTATTACCTTTACTTTCCACCTTCATGTCTTTATCCCCATAGAACAGTTGCTCTATGAGTGTTCAGCTCTACCTGACCAGCTGACACACATGTTGGAGGTGTGAAAAGAGGTGTGAACACATCTTGACCAAAACAATAGCAGGAATTATCCACACCCAACACCATTGTAGAGATGTGTAAATTAGTGAAGGCAATGTCCAATGCAGGAATATGCTCTGGCCCCATCCCAATGAGGTGTGGCAATATAGCTTGCAGCAGGTTATGGTCATTGAACTGCTAGATGTCCAGGTGATGCTCCTAAAACAATGTGGGCTTTATAGGTAATTGGAGTAGTTTTGAGGGCAAAGATGGCCTGTTAGGGTGGGACGGTATCCATCCCACTCAGGAAGGTGCTGCTCTCATTTCTTGTAGCATAGCAGATAGTCTCAGAACAGGCCTAGTTAATCATTGACAATCCAGAGCCAAGGCCAGGGAGCAGACAAGCAGGTTAAACTGACAGTCTGCTAGCTGCACTGATTCGTCACCGAGATTCCACAATATTGGGACTGTGTCTGTTCCCAGAGCTAAACAAAAATGTAGAAATATTCAGAAAGTTTGTTTTAGTAACCTATTTAACATAAAATTAGATCATACTGAATGCACAACCAGCACCTTTGGTCTGAAGCTAGGACTGTTAAACATTAGATCTCTTATGTCTAAAGCATGTATTGTTAATGAAACCATTACTGATCAGAAGTTTAATATAATGGGTTTAACAGAAATATGGATTAAACCAAATGAGTACATTGCAATAAATGAACCTAATCCTCCTGGATACAGTTATATACATCAGCCCTGTCTAACTGGCAGAGGAGGAGGAGGAGGAGTTGCACTCATTTATAATGATACTCTAGGTGTCACACAAAAACCTAGTCATAAATTCAACTCCTTTGAAGTTCTTTATACTACTATAACATATGTAGCCACAAAAATAAGTCTACCGAGTCGATTCTGCTAATTATTATTTACAGACCCCCAGGGCCATATTCTAAATTCCTTGGTGAATTTGCAGATTATATCTAGAATCTGGTTGTTTCTCTAGACAAAGCATTAATTGTTGGTGACTTTAATGTTCATCTTGATAACTCAGAAGACCCTCTGAGAACAGCAATTGTGTCCATTGTAGATTCAGTAGGGATCAAACAGAACATAATAGGACCCACTCATAACCTGATACTAACATACGGATTAAATATATAAAATATAGTCACACTTCCACAAACTGAAGCAATCTAAGATCATTATCTCAAACAGAGTTTTATCAATAACCTCCCAGAGATAATAGCCATGATTGAATCACCATCCCAAAGATCACTGAATCACTGATGCCAAAGAACTTGATCAGGCGACTGAATGCTTATGTTCTGCTACACGCTAGATAAGGTAGCTCCACTTAAAAGAAAAATAGAGAGAAAAAGCCAGTACCCTGGTATGACGATCACACACACACACACCTTAAAACAGACCACTTGACAATAGCGTCAAACCAAATTGGTAGTATTTCACACAGCATGGAAGGAGAGCCTGCCGAACTATAGAAAATCTCTTAGTGCTGCTAGATCAGTCTATCTCTCCACCTTAATTGAAGATAACAAAAATAATCCTAGATTCTTATTTAATACTGTATCAAAATTAACTAGGAATAAAACCACCACAGTAACCATCATTATATATCATTGAGGATTTCATGAATTTTTTCATTGGTAAAATTGAAAATATTAGGCCAAAAATTCAGACTATTAATTTAAAACCAGACAGTTTTATAACTACAGTAACTCTGTAGATAATAATATAACAATATCAGATCAACATGAAGAATGTTTTACTCCCCTTAGAGGGACCGAGCTAATTTAATTAATATCTTCATCAAAATCATCAACTTGTATACTTACATGTTTCTTTAAACAGATTATTCCAGAAGTAATCAAACCCCTTCTAAAAATAATCAGTTCTTCCCTTAGCACTGGCTATGTACCTAAATCATTTAAACTAGCAATTATCAAACCCCGGATTAAAATACCTGACCTGGACCCCTGTCAATTGTCCAGCTATAGGCCAATATCAAATCTCCCTGTTACCTCCAAGTTCTTAGAAAAGGTTGTAGCACAGCAGTTATGCTCATATCTACATAGGAATAACATTCGTGAAATGTATCAGTCAGGATTTAGGCCTCATCATAACAGAGACTGCATTGTTTATTTAAGTGTTTAAATGGTAAATGACTTACTACTGGACTCTAATCAGGGTTGTATCTCCTTGCTTGTGTTGCTTGACCTTAGTGCAGCCTTTGATACAACTGATCATACTATTCTCCTTGGTAGACTAGAAAATGTTGTTGGCATTACGGGAGCAGCCTTCTCATGGCTGAGGTCTTATTTGACTGATCGCTATCAGTTCTTAGATGTAAATGGTGACTTCTCTATGCATACTGAGGTAAAGTTTGGTGTTATGCAAGGTTCTGTTTTAGGCCCACTACTTTTTTCTTTATATATGCTACCTCTGGGTCAAATTATTCATAAACATTGAATTAGCTTCCATTGTTATGCTGATGACATAGTTGTATGTTTCAGCAAAGCCAGATGACACATGAGCTTAATAAAGTTGAGGAATGTGTAAAGGACATTAGACACTGGATGCTTATTGACTTCAGCCTATTTAATTCTGATAAGACAGAAGTACTTATTCTAGCACCACATGCAGCTAGAAGTAAGCTTTCTGATTACATAGTAACTCTGCATGGCCTTTCTATTTCATCGTGTTCAGCAGTAAAAGACCTTGGTGTGATTATGTCTCATTCAGCCCTCATGTCTGTGTTACCTTTCTCTCAATGTTAAATTGACCAACACCATCTGACCTATGAAATTTGGTAATTCAGCAGTTCAGTGCTATTAAGACATACCTCCTTCCATTCCATGGTTACATTCAGATAAAAAGTGAAGAGGAAGAGACAACAGTGAATTACCATATCAGGTATTAATGCCTCTTGGGCATATGCTCATTGAATGAACAGACAATATGAAAAGAAATTGACAGTCTCCTTGGAGTGTCTTCCAAATGACTGGTTTTCTTACAGTGCTGTTCACTTTCAGCACAGATGTAAAGTTTTTTAGCATGAATGCACAAGCATAAGAGCTGGTAATATTTGAAGCTCAGCATTTGTTTGTTCCAAACCCACCATATGGGTCACAGTGCCTGTAGAGTTGCTTCCTTATTTTTGTAGCAGAATTTGTTCTCAAGGTAATTGGAACATCAGCAATAAGACACTCTCTTCTCCAACTAAATAGAGTGACTGTCTCACTGGCTGTCTTCTCCAAATTCATCCTTTTTAATCATAGAGAGAGAACGAGAGCAAGAGAGAAGAGGAGGGAAAGGACCAGGATGATTACAGATCAGTTCTTTCCTGTAATGTGAAAGTCATGGATACTCTCAAAAGGAAATATAAGCAAATACTGAACAGACCACACTATACAATACTTACATCAAGACATTCACAGAGAATACAGTATAAAACCAGTCATAGAAATCAATCATTTTAGATTTCCTTACCTTATTTTGAGTCAGTCAGCCAAGATATTGCACTGAAGCTATGAAGCTAATGTAGCTAAAGAGCAGGTTGTATTTTTCCAATCTCATCAAGATTCAACAGTTTAGGCATTTTGAGATGCCTTTCTGTTTACCACAGTTGTAAAGAGTGGTTATTTTGGTTACCATAGCCTTTCTGTCAGTTTTATACCAGCCTGACTATTCTCCGCTGATCTCACAAAAACTCAAGAAACCAGCAGTTTCTGAAATACTCAACCCAGCTCACCTGGCAGCGACAACCACGCCACAGTCAAAGTCATAGTGGTCCAATTTTATCCTCATTCTGATGTTTGATGTGAATATTAATGCTCTTGATCAGGTGTTCCTAAAAAATGGAAGGCAAGTGTATATACTGCAATTTTTATCTACAGTTGTGAGTAATGCTTTGGGTAATTAAACATGACAAATAGATAGAGACTTAGCTTAATTGTAATCAAAAACAGGCATAGGGTCAGGTGATTTACAGAAAGATCAGAAAATCCAAGGCAAAGCAAAATCACCAAAAAAAACAAAAAAAAAAACAAAAAAAACAACAAACAAAACAAAGCAAAAGAAAAAAAAAAAAGAAAAAAAAAACAGGCTCATAAACACAGGGAAGCAGGCTTGGACCATCAGTTATAGAACAGCACTGAGCAGATACTTCACGATGAGTGAAAGTTCAAGGTCTTTATTTATAGTGTGTGTGTAAGCTTGAACCCAGGTGTGCCATATCAAAAATCAGGTGAATGTGAACGTGTCAAGTGTGTGATGTGGCTGGGTGTTGTAAGGTGTGTTTAACTTCATGCGGCACTGCGCAGACCGATCAGTGGCTGACTTGAAGCAGCGCATGCCAGTTAGAATTTTTGTCTGACCTAAGACGGTGCCAATGCCTTGTCACTGTGACGTATGGCATCAAAGTACCGCAGTAGCGATACAAGAGTGCTAGCTCCGTCAGCTAACACAGCTTGTCGAACTCTGATGACGACACAGCTATTTCATGATAGGCCAGTCTCACCGACAACAACAATGACGTGCTTTTCATGTTTATTCTTACACCTTCAGTTCCGCTAAGGCTCAAGTCCACATTTTTATAACAGTAAAAACCGTTTTCATGTAACCTTAAGGTTATATTGTGTCATGTTTATCAAAATAAAACTGCTAAAAAATAGACACCACTTTATTTTTCTTTAAATAATACATGCTTATGTTGAACTTTCTTCTTGTACATACAGGCACTGTATAAACCAATTCAGTGAAAAGTATTTCTGGTTGCTACATGTAAAATTCAGACATCTGTTTATATGAGAAATATTACATCTAATCCACTCCATCTGCAATAAAGAAATAAAACACTGTGACAGTGTCACTACAGGAAGCAGAAAGTGTCCTACTTGACGGCTCCGTTTTCAACTCCTCCCCCGACTGCAAGCGGCAACTCTCGCTGATCGGTTGCCACAGCCGAAGTCGAACGCACCTGTAGCCTGTGGCACCCATGTTATGTGGTGTGTTCTGGGAAATGGAGTTCGATGTTCATTGCCAGCGTTGCCATGACATTTACTGTATATTATATACTCAGCAAAAAAAGAAACATCCTCTCACATTCAAATGCTTTAATTTCCAGCAAATTTCTTAACGTGTAAATATTTGCATTATCATAATAACATTCAATAAGAGACCTAAACTGAACAAGTTTCACAGACATTTGACAAACAGAAATGGAATAATGAATCTCTGAAGGGGGGGGGGGTAGTAGTCAATATCAAAAGTAACAGTCAGTATCTGCTGCTTTAAAGTACTTCAGTGCATCTCATCCTCATGGACTGCACCAGATTTGTCAGTTCTTGCTGTGAGATGTTCCCATACTCTTCCACCAAGGCATTTGCAAGTTCTTGATCACATCTGTGGGGACACATGGTTACAGGTAATTTTCCACTGCAAGAATGATCAGCGGTTCTTCCTGTCTCCCTGTAGCACTGTCTTAGGCATCTTACATTACAGACATTGTAGTTTATTGCTCTGGCCACATCTGCAGCCCTCATGCTTCCCTGCAGCAGGCCTATGGCATGTTCATACAGGTGAGCAGGCACCCTAGGCATCTTTCTTCTGGTGTTTTTCAGAGTCAATAGAAAGGTTTCATTAGTGTCCTAAGTTATTGTAACTGTGACCTTAATTTCCTACCACCTGTAAACTGTTAGCATCTTAAGGACTGTTCCACAGGTGCATGTGCAATAATTGTTTATGGTTCATTGAACAAGCATGAAAAACATTTAAACCCTTTCCAATAAAGATCTGTAAAGCTTATTTGGATTTTACAAAATTATCTTTAAAATACAGTCTCCTGAAAAAGGGATGTGTCTTTTTTTGCTGAGTATATATACACTCTATATTAAAACAAACACACACACACACACACATACATACTATGTCTTAAACCACATTATACCACAGTGCTGTTGACTTTTCATCTAATCAGCTCTTACTATAGTTTGGGATACATGGCAGTACACAGGCTTATCTTAATACACTTGTTCTAATATGTTCTTATTTCTATACTAATGACTCAGCAGGGAATTAAATGGCATATGTTTGACATACTCTTAGCCCAATAATGAACACATTAAATAAAAGTTATTTAACAAAGAAAACTGATTTGGTGAAGCTGTATGTACGGGGATGTTTATTTAACATTTATGGAAGGAGTCTCCACTATCACTCCTTTGTAAGAGTCAGCAAGTTTTCTGCCATGGGAAAGTCTTTAGAAGTGAGGAGTTTGTTCTTTCTGGTTACACACTTTGTTATTTGGACAAGCTGTGTTCCCTTTCAAAGGGAACTTCGACGTTATGTTTAGCATAACACTATGGGGAGCGCCTCTAAGCGCAACCGGTATCTCAAGCTTGTGTAAAATCATGCCTATTTATTGGCCTGCCATGATCAGGTGACGTGGCAATTAAGTGCGTCGCATGATATAAATATGGCATCTGTGACCCACGCCATCAGCCTTCAATCTTCAGCGAAAGACTGCATGTTGGTTGCTTGTGTAAAGAAACAAAAAGACGCTTCATTTTCTCTCTATCTTTTCTCAAAATCTCTGGACTTTTCTATCCCTTTAAAAAAAAAAGAATAAAAAAAATGAGTGAGAGAAAATATAAGCGATAGAATTCAGGAAGTGTGTTGGCTTGCTCCCGTTTCATCACGGGGAATAGTGCACACTTTCTGGGTAAAGTGTCTAGGGGTTGGAGTATGCGATGGCAGCCTCGAGAGGCTGCACATGGTAATGCCTACATTAGGCAACTCCGCTCTTCTTCTCAGAAGCCGAAGCGAGTTGCGTTTCAAAGCCTCGCGGATCTGGGCCAGCCACTGCCGAGGCAGCTAGCCATCTCAGGTCCGGGGGATCTCTTTTGGATCTGGAAGAAGAGCCGGAGATGAGCGCTGCTCCCTCTCTTGCTCTGTCTTCCGGGTCCGACTCTCCGCTGGATTTTGGAGTTGGCGTCGCGACTCCTCCTTCTGCTATGGAAAGCCAAAAGGCAAAAAAAAAAGAGAGAAAAAACACACACACAAACATAATAGTAATAATTCCTCTCTGACTCTGAGGAGCCAGAAGGATGTGCTAAAAACTGAGAGCAGTATATAAAGAGCTGCTTGAAGTGATTACTAAGAATGGATGAGCCTTTTTCTCCCCAGTGAAAGTAAATCCCTCACACTGCAGAAAACTCCCCTTTCTTCCTGAAGTGCATGACAAAATATCAGGCTTCTTGGGGAAAACCATGCATAAACCGTATTTATAACCCCATGATGTTGGATTATTCGGCCATAGTGGGGAATGAACGGCATGGCTCTTTAGCAAGGAAACTACTGCCAAATGTGTCTAGATGGGTTCTGTCTACCGTATAAAATGGTTACTGGGTCCAGATTAGAGCTCAACCCCCCCTGGTTCAGAGGTGTGCTCACCACAGTAGTCAGCACAGACCAGAGCCCGACGTTAGCGCAGGAAGTAAGATCCCTCTTGGATAAAGGGGCCATAGAACATGTTCCCTGTACCCTGAGGGAGGGAGGTTTTTACAGCTGTTATTTCCTGGTCCGCAAAAAATAAAGGAGTATGTGGCGAATTTTAGATCTGTGTCATCTGAACTGTACTCTTCGGACATACAGGTTCAAGATGCTGATACCCAAACGTATCATTCCACAGATTCAGTTTGAGGACTGGTTTGTGATGATAGATCTAAAAGGTGCATATTTCCACATAGAAATATAGCTAGCTTTATCCCCTCGCACCTTCACAAAGTGGATGGATGTCACTCTGGCTCCATTGTGACTCCAGGGCATCCGTGTACTAAACTACTTGGATGACTGGTTAATTCTAGGATGATCCAGATAACTGGAGGATCAACATCGAGATGTTCTCACTACATGAAGAGCTTTTAGGCTCAGGTTGAACCTCAGAAAACTATGCTTTCTCCAGTGCAGTGGACAACTTTTCTAGGGGTTATAAGGATTCTACTACGATGAGGGTGTTTCTATCCCCAACATGCGTAGGGTCAATCCTATCAACACTGAGCAAGATAAAGCTGGATCTTGGGAGACTATTGGAGCTTATGGGCCTATTGCACAGGAGACCGTTCAGTGGTGGTTGAGAAGTTGGCGGTTTCGTCCAAGGACGAAACCTCTGAGAGTAATAAGTGTCACGCGGCAATGCCTACGTGTTCTGAGAATTTGAGTGTCCCTGGTTTCTACCCTTACGTCACACTCTAGGGGTGTCCCCTTACCACAAGACGGTAATGACAGACACCTCCCTCACAGGCTGGAGCACGGTCTTAGACAGCTGTCCAGCTCGCTGTCTCTGGAGCAGGCCCTCATCTGGAGCAGTGTATAAATTGCCTAGAAATGTGGGCCATATTTCTAGGACTGAAATTCCTTCTTCCTCAATTGAGAGGTCACCATGTGTTTACAGACAACACACCGGTGGTCTCATACAGTGCATCCGGAAAGTATTCACAGCGCTTCACTTTTTCCACATTTTGTTATGTTACAGCCTTATTCCAAAATGGATTAAATTCATTATTTTCCTCAAAATTCTACAAACAATACCCCATAAGGACAACATTAAAGAAGTTTGTTTGAATTCTTTGCAAATGTATTAAAAACAAAAACAAAAACAAAAAACACATGTACATAAGTATTCACAGCCTTTGCCATGACACTCAAAATTGAGCTCAGGTGCGTCCTGTTTCCACTGATCATCCTTGAGATGTTTCTACAACTTGATTGGAGTCCACTTGTGGTAAATTCAGTTGATTGGACATGATTTGGAAAGGCACACACCTGTCTATATAAGGTCCCACAGTTAACAATGCATGGCAGAGCACAAACCAAGCCATGAAGTCCAAAGAATTGTCTGTAGACCGCCGAAACAGAATTGTATCGAGGCACAGATCTGGGGAAGGGTACAGAAGCATTTCTGCAGCATTGAAGGTCCCAACGAGCACAGTGGCCTCCATCATCCGTAAATGGAAGAAGCTTGGAACCAGCAGGACTCTTCCTATAGCTGGCTGCCCGGCCAAACTGTGCAATCGGGGGAGAAGGGCCTTAGTCAGGGAGGTGACCAAAAACCCGATGGTCACTCTGACAGAGCTCCAGCATGTCTCTGTGGAGAGAGGAGAACCTTCCAGAAGAACAACCATCTCTGCAGAACTCCACCAATCAGGCCTGTATGGTAGAGTGGCCAGACGGAAGCCACTCCTCAGTAAAAGGCACATGACCGCGGAGTTGTCAAAAGGCACCTGAAGGACTCTCAGACCAAGACAAAGATTGAACTCTTTGGCATGAATGGCAAGGGTCATGTCTGGAGGAAACCAGGCACCACTAGCCAATACCATCCCTACAGTGGGGCGTGGTGGTGGAAGCATCATGCTGTGGGGATGTTTTTCAGTGGCAGGAACTGGGAGACTAGTCAGAATCGAGGGAGGAATGAATGCAGCAATGTACAGAGACATCCTTGATGAAAACCTGCTCCAGAGTGCTCTGGACCTCAGACTGGGGCGAAGGTTCGTCTTCCAACAGGACAGTGACCCTAAGCACACAGCCAAGATAACAAAGGAGTGGCTACAGAACAACTCTGTGAATGTCCTTGAGTGGCACAGCCAGAGCCCAGACTTGAATCCGATTGAACATCTCTGGAGAGATATGAAAATGGCTATGCACCGACACTCCCCATCCAATCAGATGGAGCTTGAGAGGTCCTGCAAAGAAGAATGGGAGAAACTGCCCAAAAATAGGTGTGTCAAGCTTGTAGCATCATTCTCAAAAAGACTTGAGGCTGTAATTGGTGCCAAAGGTGCTTCAACAAAGTATTGAGCAAAGGCTGTGAATACTTATGTACATGTGCTTTTTTTTTGTTTTTTATTTTTAATAAATTTGCAAAGATTTCAAACAAACTTCTTTCACGTTCTCATTATGGGGTATTGTTTGTAGAATTTTGAGGAAAATAATGAATTTAATCCATTTTGGAATAAGGCTGTAACATAACAAAATGTGGAAAAAGTGAAGCGCTGTGAATACTTTCCGGATGCACTGTATATTGACCACCAGGGAGGATTATGTCCACACCCCCTGTTCAGGCAGGTGCAACTAATTCTTCTCTGGGCAGAAGGAAAGTTTGTCAGTGAGTGCCATGTACATTCTGGGAATATGGGGGCAGACATCCTGTTCAGGCAGGGGCTGAGGCCCAGGAATTGGTGGCTCCATCCATAAGTGGTGGAGTCCATATGGCAAGGTTTGGCCAAGCGGGACTGCATGTGTTCACCTCTGAGGAGACAACACACGGCCCGCTGTGGTTCGCCCTCACTCCTCCCGCACAATTAGGGCTGGACACCATGGTGCACGTGTGGCCGAGGTCACATCTGTACGCTTTTCCCCTGATCGCTCTGCTCCCAAAAGTTCTAGCGAGAGTTCGCCAAGATAGTCTATGTCTGCTGCTAGTAGTACCTTATTGCCAGCTCGAATATGGTTCTCAGAGATAATATCCCTGCTAGATGGCACTCCTTGGGAGATTCCCATCCCCAGGGATCCATTGTATACCCAGTGAACTGCGCAATAGCTACAGTCCTGGAGTTCTTACGAGAACGTTTCTCAGCGGGGTGGGCTCCTTCTACAATCAGGGTTTACGTGGCTGCCATTTCGGCCAGCCATGCCCCTGTTGATGGAGCCTCTGTGGGGCAACGTCCTCTAACTTTATGCGGTTTATGCGTGGTGTCAGGCGGCTGAGGCCGATCTGCAGTGGTGCATATCTTCCTGGGTGCATATTCCGTAGAGGTGATGCTGTGTCAAGGCAGCGCATCTCTAATTGGATAGTGGAAGTAGTCTCTATTGCTTATGAGGCGCGCGGTCTCGCTACGCCTCTGGACATAAGGGCTCATTCCACTAGGGCAGTTGCCTCCACGAAGGCTTTGTCCAATGGGGTATCCTTACAGGATGTGTGTGCTGCTGCAGGGTGGTCTATGCCACACAAATTCATTCGTTATTACAGCCTGGATATTCATTCCACCCGGGGTCTGAGTGTCTTGCAGTGACCCTCGGGCTTGGGTCTTTTTGAACAGGACAGAGTGGAGTGGTACATAGTGTTATGCTAAACACAATGTCGAAGTTCCCTTTGAAAGGGAATGTCTGGGTTATGCATGTAGCCCTCTTCCCTAAGAAGGGAACGAGACGTTGCGTAGCTTTGTCATCCCAGGGCAGGCCTGTGAATTGCGTCTTCGCTTCAGATAATAGAGGTTGATGGCACAGTTCACAGGTGCCATATTTATATCACGGGACGCGCTTAATTGCCACGTCACCTGATCATGGCAGGCCTATAAATAGGCATGATTTTACACAAGCTTCAGACACCGGTCACGCGCAAGAGGTGCTTCCCCATAGTGTTATGCTAAACACAACATCTCGTTCCCTCCTCAGGGAACAGGGTTAACCCAGACGTTTTTGGTCTCATTAACTTGACTGTTTTTGGATGATCTGCAACATTAAATGTAACTATAAATATGTAAAAGAAAATTATGCTATGTAATCAGAAAACAGCATCAAAACATTTTGTGATTAATTATTTTTCCTATATCAGCACACCCAGTTGTGTTTTATTCCTTACTTGGCCAGGCTTTATATCAGTTTGGAAGAACTAAACTCAGATAGAAAACTTGAGACATACTGTATTGTTGTGGTGTTTTGTGGAATATTTACTAAAAACATTTTAGGAGCACTAGGTCATCCATCACTTGTTAGCTACATTACCCTTGTACTGTCAGTGAAAACTTGTCTGGAAGCAAACAATTTGGCTGTTCGTCCACATTTGGGGTAAGTGGAAAATTGTATGAATTAGTTTTTTTGGCAAATGATTCTTTCACGAGGTAGTGGAAAATGACTGGTGTTTTGAATACACCTAAATGAATTAGGAATTGCTTGCTTCAATATTGTAAATCACACAAAAAGAGACCTATAACACAGACAAAAAATGAGTCTTATGTTTTTATTTATTTTATTTTATTTTTCCCTGGTATTTACATGCCTACATCTCACTGACTAGCTAAGTATAGTGCACAGCTTACAATTTACCTCCAGTGCACTTTGTTTCCGTAGACTAATCATGCCAGAATCAACAGTCATATTGAGCTCTGTGCTTAAAATAACTTTTTTGAATAATTATATATATGTGGGGACTGGAGAAAAGTGAGAGGGTCTATTTTCTTTAATAGAGGGTTATAATTAGGTGTCGTTCATTTCTGTCCAAATGACAGTGACCTTTAACAAAAGAGCTATTCACGATGTGGGCAGTGAGACGGTGAGCTACAGAAATAGATGCAGAAGGAAGTGAAAAGGCAGGGGATGGAGAGATAAAAGGGTGACTGGTTCATGCAAGAAGCAGCATGCAGGGAATACAAATTATTGTTTTATTTAAATTCTGAGTGCTGTTTATGCCACTGGCGTCTGTTGGGTGTCTGATTCTCCGCATCACTACAAGTTTAAACTACAGCCCTCAGTGGCATTCACCATGTGTCTGAAACTAGAACACATGGAAGCAAGTACATTTGGTTTTATATAGAAAATAAAATGGAATATGACGTATCGCACACTATTAGATCATGATATTCCAGATGATTGTACAGTATTATTAATAAAGTATAGGAAAAATGTATTCTAATTAAATTTATTTAAATTTAATTCAATCCAGTGTAACAAGAATAAAAACTATCTATTTTAATTTATAATGTGGGACGTGTGTGGCGGCCTGAGAAAACATTTCATATTCACAGATTTTTACATTTTCTACTATGAGCAATTCTGAAATGACAGGCTTTACTGAAATGTGTTTGTTTCGCATGTATGTCATAAGTAAAGTTTGAGCATTTTTAAGTCTGCAAAAGTGGAAAAAAAAACAAAAAACAAGAAAACTGCAATTTAATTATTTTTATCCCCCTCCAAATTCCACTGAAAAGATACCATGCCTCCTCTACATTTATAACCTACTTATGGAAAAACAAACACACTTTAAGAAGCTTTTCTGCTCACCATTGTTGTAAAGAGTTCCTATTTGAGTTACTATAGTACTACAGTATTATAGACTTCCTGTCAGCTCAAACCAGTATGGTCATTCTCTCTTATCAACAAGTTATTTCCGCCTGCAGACCTTTCACTCACAGGTGTTTTTTATTTAGTCTTTTATTTTTTGCACCATTCTGTATAAACTATACAGACTGTTCCCAGGAGATTTTCTTCACAGTTTCTGAAATAGTCAAAGCAGCCCATCTGGTACCAACAATCGTGCCACGATCAGAGACACAGAGACACACTTTTTCTTCATTCTGTTGTATGATGTGAACATTACTGTAACTGAAGCTCTTGACCTGTATCTGTATGATATTTTGCATTGTGCTGCAAACACATGATTGACTGATTACAGTTGAGGTCATAAGTTTACAAATGTATGCCTTGCAGAATCTGCAAAATTATAATTTTTAAAATAATAATAATAATAATAATAATAATAATAATAATAATAATAAGAGGATCAGAAATGTAGCATTTTTTTAATCTTCTGCCCTGAATAAACTAGTTCACTAACAGATGTTCACATATAGTCCAAAATATAAAAAAAAACCTGAATATACATAAATCTTATCATCTTCAAAACAAGTCTTGAACTCTTGACATTTTTCTCTGAAGCTAAAGATAACCAGCTTAGCTCATTTATCATGTTGTCAGCAGCATATCCATTTCCGGATGTCATTTGCTATTTGAGTAGTTGAATGGTCCCGTGATGCTTTAGTTAGCCAGAGAAGTGATATCCTCCATCTTTCTTTAGCATCATCAATAAGTAATCATTGTTCCCCCCACCAGGCTCGCTTGTCTTCATGTTCTGTTGTTGTGCACAATTTACGATCAAACATTAAATTGGACCTGAAAACCTCAGCATCAAACATTTAAAAGACTTGTAAGTGATCTAGTCAAACACAGAGTTTTATCATGAAAATTAAAACCGCATGGCTCAGGTTGGAATATGTGCTGCACTGAGCGCAGCCCCTGACATACCTTTTCTGCCCCCATGTGTGACCTCATTGTCCTGTGTGATGTATGCGCTTGACAGGTCCAATCAAGGTGTCTATTTGTTTGATTGCCCTCTGCCCTGGTCTGACACATAAACACTATTTATTGGGTATGTGGACTCAGAGAATGTGGGCTATCAATCATGGCCGCTGATATAAATAAGGCTCATGTGTATAGGTTTCTATCAAGGGAAGAAAATATATAAATTGTCTTCACTCAACACTTCTCGTGTTCAAAACTTGCTAGTCAATATTGAGGGAAATTTAAGAAAAATGTGCGCTTTTTTTTTTTAGGAAAACCCAGTAAATTGATATTAATTTATATTTATTAATTGTTTATGGCTGTGTTTATTATCAATGGTTATGTAGCTGTATATGAACTAATTTATTTGTAAATAATTTGCAGGAGCATTCACACAAGAAAAGTGTTACTCAGTAAGCTTGAAAAGTATATGTATCTTATGCGAGCTCCTGAGTTTTGTAAATTTACATATAAGACATACTAATGTGAATTGCGAATATTCCGCTTCACATCAAATTATGAAAAATAACTGCATTTTTTTTTTTTTTTTACACAGATTTATTTCAATTGCACATCACAAATTTAATAAAAAAAAAGTAATACAATTTTTTTGAAGCTTGGCTATTTCATATTAACAACTTTAAAGAAAGCAAGCAAACGAAATCTATAAGTTAAAGGGAACCCTGACTATGAAGACTTGTAGGCCAATAATTGCCCTCTAAATAAATAATTGCCTACTAAAACCGTTGTTAGAAACACATGAAATATGTCCACTACTTTAAAAATCCTTAATATTTAATACATATTTTAACCTATGGAGGCTGCCATTACGTGACAGTGCTCTGAGTTGATGATGTAAAATGTTTGCACTTGAGCACTCAAAAGAATTAGCTACTAGCCCCTGCAGCAGGAATAGAATGCCACACTGTGTTGCTTTTGGCTGTAATTTTCTAGTTCTTGTGTGCTGTGATACAGGGGATATCTGTAAATATAATCAAACTCGTAAGCATCTTGTTAGTGCGTTTTTTCTGTATATTCTCATAAAGTAAAGCTCCTGTAAAATTAGCCTAAAATGCCAAGCCAAGGCATACCCAAAATAAAAATAAAGCTGTTCTTGAACCATTTGGAGTACAACCATGGTCTCTTTTGAAAGGTGGACTAAATATTTTTACATAATTGGATTGTTTGGATAATTGCCAGTGTAGGGGCCATTCACATGTTGCACCTAAAACTGCATGGAAAACCGTTTTCACCTTCTTTCTGAAGCGCTCTGAGCTGGCGCTCCCGTGGTGTCTGCCGTTGCTAAGCAACCATGAGCTGCGCTCTCCATGATGATGACGAAGTTTTAGTACAGGATGGATTTACAGCACCGCAAATCCCTTGCAGTAGCTCTGCTACTAGATTTATTTATGGAGCAGAGTAAAAAAATGCCAAGTTTGAGTGCACCCCATCCTTCAAGCACATAGAAAACATGGAGAATTTCACCAGCTAATCCAAGAGCTTCATCTGAATAATAGTTTTTTGACAAATCATACAGCTCTGTGTATCCCTGTACAGCTATGATCAGCTGTTCCTCCTCGGCTGAGTTTTCAGTGTTTACAGAAAGGGTGAAGCTGATTGGTTGGTTCTTGTCACATGACCTGCGGTGCACTTGTGGCATTCTGAAAAATTGGAATTTGTCGTCTCGAAAAACAAGTGCATCGCACTCTACATAGTGTGCTTGCTCTACGTAGTTTTTAATGCTCTACATTTAAAATAACGAACTTGAGTGCGCAAAAGATGCGATATGTGAACAGCCCCTAACAAGACTGTTTTTGTCAGGATGTTATGGATCAGTGGATTACTATGAGGCTTGAAAGGGGGCGAGTTGCCGCTGTTTCGTAAGTGATTGTTTTTTAATATATCGGTGGTCTGACAGAAACATTGATTGTAGCTGCTGTTGTGATTGTACCTCAAAATGGTTTATATAAATCGAATCACAAGAATCTCAGCTTTCCAAAGATATGAGTACCTTCGTACACACGGAAGCTGTGTAGATAGCATAGATTTGCTCATAACATGGTGGGCCATCAGAATTTTAACAGGATAAAGTATACGACAGCGAGTTAATAGCTGATAATCTCTAAAATTATTGATATTAGAATACGTTTCATCATAAAGCGATAGTTTAATCCATATGCTTACATTGAACAACAAACGCTCTCGGTTGGCATAGATGCGCAGTTGCAACACAGATTTTGCCCCACTCTCCCCTCCTCACTTTTCTGATTGTCTTCATTTTGATGTACATTTACATCTATATTAGCCTCCCCGCTTATGTTATGCTTGGGTTCAAATTGAAAAGGCTGAAGACATGTTTATACTGTTGTAGGGTCGCTGGAAAATCAAGGCCAATGCAACCATTTGATGTCACTACCCAGAATGCATTGAAACGTATTCAGCAATGGCGGCCTATAAGTGCAAGGATTTTTATTATTTAAAAACAACTGACATCTAGAATGTTTTTGCATAACGGATTTATGTAGTGGATGTCAACATTAATCTAATAAGCCATACAAGTCTTCATAGTCGGGGTTCCCTTTAATAGAAATAAGACTATCTATTCAATTAGGACAAAAGAAATGGCACCTGGGGCATGGTGGCTTAGTGGTTAGCACGTTTGCCTCACACCTCCAGGGTTGGGGGCTCAATTTACACCTCCGCCCTGCGTGTGTGGAGTCTGCTTCTGGAATTTCCTCTGGGTAGTCCTATTTCCTCCTCCAGTCGAAAGACATGCTTTGTAGGCTGATTGACATTTCCAAATTGTCCGTAGTGTATGAATGTGTGTGTGTGTGTGTGAAGGAGAAAGAGTTAATATGTGCCTGTGGTAGCTGTGCTGTGAGTGTGCTTGGTCACTTATACATGATTGGCATTTATCTACATGCACTTGTGAGTATGAATATCATCAGTGTTTCCAAAATGTTTGTGTATCTAGTGAGAATTACTAGTATGGTTTGGCCTACATAAACATTTTAACACCCAGTACTTTTTTTTACCCCCCAAGCCGCACACACACGTGCGCACACACACACACACACAAACGTATATGTATATGTATTATTTACAAACGTGAATAATTATTTTGCTAAAGCCTTTTCCATTTTTAATACACATGCATGCCCTCTTTGTATTGTTCTCACACACCCACACACAATCCTCACAGAAATATTTCCAGAAACACAAACTCGATGTTTTTCACAGGCTATCTCAGTTTTTGCATTTGAGCCATATCAACAACCCGTGGTTTGAAATAAAGAGAACAATCCTAATTCCTGAGAGGAAACCTAAGTAAAGACAGGAGATTAAAATGTACTTCATAGAGGAATCTAAGGCTCTCTACAAGTGTTTCTAGCCTTATTAGACATTACAGGATGAGGCTGAATTCAGAATTTGACAAATATCCAACAGTTGGGGTGTTGGGGAACACCATTCCTCCAAAAGATATTCCCTCTGTCAGTGTTTTGATGAAGGTGGTTAAACACATCACTTCAAAATCTCACACAGATGTTTAACTTGGTTGAGATCTGGTAACTGTGAGTGCCATAACATAAGTTACTGTAGATCATTTCCATAATCATCAAACCATTCAGTTCATGTTTATATAATGTACTATAATATCCCTCTTTATGTAGATAATGACAGACTGTTCTGGCTGACCGTCTGCATTTACAAGGGCAGTTTTTTTTTTCCCCCTGTATAAATGTACACCATCACAGGCATTGAATATGTGCTTTCAACCACAGTTTACAACAGTACATATTGATGGTTTTCTCATATCTAAACGCAGATATCACTTTAATCAATGATCCTATTGAAACACAGCCAATTTAATAAAAAAAAGTCTTTGTGACTGAAACACCAATAATGAACACGTTTTCCTGTTTCTTCTTGCCATTTTGATTCATGATCAAGTCTCATTTCTTGTGTATTTCTGACTCGCATCCAGTGCACTTATAGAAAATGAATGAATGAAAATATTATTATTATTATTATTATTATTATTATAAATTTTATTAATAGGCACCTTGACACCTTACAAACACAATGATACAAGCATAAAAACAATCACATAAAAAGGGTACAAGCATAAAAGCAATGACATTAAAGCCTGCCTAAAAAGATGGGTCTTAATATAAGATTTAAAAACAAGAAGACTTTCACTGTTTTGAATATACTCAGTTTATTGCTCTGAATATTAATGGGTCAATTCCTACGATTATTGCTATTGTATACCGTCCTCCCAAAGCCAATTCTGTTTTTCTACTTGACATTTCTGCATTTTTAACTTCCATTTGTTCATTGTCACCTAATGTGATAGTGCTTGGGGATTGTAATATTTATATTGATAATGCTGGTAGTGTATCTGAGGGATTTTTTTATTTTTTTTATCATGCCTAGATGGCTTTGGCTTACAACAATTTATTAATTCTCCTACCCATTTAAAAGGTCATACACTGGATCTTGTGTGTTGTTCAGGTGTACCTCATAATTGTACTATTTCCGTCTTTATCCATCTTTTTCTGACTTTTATTTGTCTTTATCAGATCATATGCTGGTGTCATTTAATGTTCAGTTACCTGTATTTAAGCATGATCTATGTCATTCTATTACATTTCAGGACATAAAAAACATTAATGTTTCTATTTTTGCTGAAGGATTTGCCATCCTTTCTAGCAATATCAATTTTTCAACTCCAGATGAACTGATTCTTCATTACAGTGTTGGACTCCAAATAATTCTAGAGGTCTGTGCTCCATTGAAAACCAGGTTTGTTTCATTTGTCAACTCTGCTCCTTTGTTTACTCCAGAATTATGGCGGTTAAAAGTCAAAGGTCATCTTCTTGAGCGCTTATATGTCAGGACTGGACTTGTGGTACATAAAGAACTATATTCTGAGCATATGTAACATTATACAGTAAGGTAGCTCTTTCCACAGCTAAAACTGATTACTATGCCAGTTTAATTAGGTCTGGTGAAGGGAACACAAGAACCCTTTTTTCTGTGGTAAATAGTATTTTAAAACCACCTGATTCTTTTACTTCCTATCTGTACTCTATTGATCTCTGAAGCTTTTATGTCTATTTTTTAAAATTGAAAATATTCATCAACAAATGTCTGTAACAAATTTAGATGGTTGTCATTTCAATTCTTGTTCTGATCAACCCCTAAATAACTCATTCCAGTTTCAAACATCCAAGCATGGATTGACATAGTCTGTATTATTCAAAAATCTAAATCTACCACTTATCAGTTGGATCCTATTCCAGTGTACTTGGTTAAAGTCTGCTTATCTTTTCTCTCTTCTTTAGTTCGCTGATATTAAAACATTCTTGTTTATTTCTGGTATTGTTCTGTCTTCACTTGAAACTGCTATGATAACTCCTATACTTAAGAAACCAGGGGCTTATTCAAGTAATTTTGATCATTTTCACCCCTTTTCAAATCTACTGTTTCTTTCTAAAATACTGGAAAGGATTGTTGCAGCACAGGTCCGGGATCATCTTTCTGATAATAGTTTGTATGAGCAATTTCAATCTGGTTTCCATCCATACCATAGTGTTGAGACTAGAGACTAGATTAGTTATGATCTCTAATGACTTACTGTCAGCTGTTAACTCGGGACTTTTATCTATACTTATTCAGCTTGATTTGAGTGCAGCATTTGATATTATCTCACACAGCATTCTGTTATACAGATTGGAGTCTATTGGAATCATTGGTATCCCCTTGATTTGGTTTCGATCTTGTTTTACGAGTCATACTCAATTTGTACAGCTGAAGCAGTTTAGATCAAAGCCTTACTCATTTCTCACTGCTTGATTCTGAGGTTCTCACAAGGGAGGTATCCAGCATGAAATCAACCAGTTGCTTGCGTGGTCCTATTCCCACAAGCCTATTTAAAACTTGTTAAGATTTTTGGTGCCCCACCTTCCTCAGTATTATAAATGATTCATTGGAGACTGGAGTTGTTCCAGCATTATTATAGATTGCTGCTGTTACACCTGTGCCAAAGAAAGAAAATGCTGCCCTTGATGATTTTAGCAATTTTTGTCCCATCTGAAATATTTGTTTTGTCAAAAATTCTTGAGCGTGTTGTTGCCTCTCAATTGTGTAATCATCTTACAATTAATAAACATTTTTGAACCCCTTCAGTCAGGTTTTCGTAAATTTCACAGTACTGAAATGGCTTTGGTCAAAGTTACCAATGACTTGTTGATGGCCCCTGATTCTCTAGCTACTTCCTTTCTCATTCTTCTTGATCTTAGAGCCACCTTCGATACTGTTGATCATGGTCCTTTACTTTCCCACCTTGAAAGTGTTTTTGGTGTGTCGGGGACAGTTTTAAACTGGTTTAACTCCTATTTTACTGACCGTTCCCAGTTTATTTCTATGGGTGGTTACAGGTCAGACACTAGCTCTGTGCTCACTGGTGTTCCTCAGGGATCAGTTTTAGGCCCTGTACTTTTCAATATCTATGTATCTCCACTTGGGCATCTGCTGCGATCGTTCTGCCTCCATTATCACTTTTATGCTGACGATACCCAAATCTATATTCACTCAAAATCTGGTGAAAACCTTGATGTTTGTTTTCTTTCTGACTGTATTTATGAGATAAAAACATGGATGAATAATAATTTTCTGTGCTTGAATAGCAGTAAAACCGAAGTTATGCTTATAGGTTCCTGTCATCAAATTCGCAAAGCTGGTCCACTTTCTCTATTTGTTAATGGCTCTGGTCTAGACACTCAAAGTAAAATGAGGAACCTTGGAGTCATTTTTGATACCAGACTTACATTTGATTCTTTTGTTCAGAGCACTGTTAAAGCATCTTTTTTTTTCAAACCAGCAAATGGGTTGAAACGGAAACACTAACATCCTCTGATGCTGAGTAGGAAAACAAGGTGTGTAAATATCTATAGGAGTTCGTGAATATGTACAGTATAAGTTATGTAAACATGATATGAGCAGAGCATAATGACAGATAAAATACTTTGCATGGCACTGTAGCAGCTAAACCCATACAATGAGAGCTTAGTTGTGCATCCCCTTGGCTAGCGACACCAAACTAGCCTAGTCTCGTCTGGTAGTCCTGCAAAGAGTGATAACACCCAAGGCAAGTTTTATGATAAATCCAACATTTTGTCCAATTTTCACATTTTTTAGGTTAGGCTGTGGCCTTAAAAATGTGCGTTTTTTTCATGCAGGATCAGGAAGCCTATCATGCAGAATGTCGCAAGGACTGGTCAGACCAGTTACTTAGAAATGAATACATTTGTTACACTTCCCAGAATATCCACCAGGTGGGGCATGGACTCAAGTGCTCCCACCAGTGCCAAACTGAGTCTCACATAAGGAGTGCACCCTCTCTTACGTGGCTGTAATTAATTATCATAAATATTATCAACAGTTTTTACTGGAACATCTTCAGAACATTGAACAAATATTGTTAGTTCTTATGATAAATTTATTAAACATGGTCTTGTAGTCGGTCTGCCTGCTCAGAGTGGGACTGGAACCAGCATCGACCAGTATGGGATATGTACGCGCTAAAGAAAACTCTAAAGTGTACAACCTATAGCATACTGTAGGTCACTAGTGTGTCTCTTGAAGCCAGGGCAGTGATGTACCAGCTAGCCTATAATAAAATTCTAACACTATAATTAAACAGTGGTCAAATATCAGTCTTAGCTTTTAAATAACATTGTCAATCAAGATGAGATAATTTGTTTAACTGTTCAATGTAATGTAATATGTTCATTACACCTTAAGCAATCACTTTGCTTGCAAAAAGAATGTGACACTACTGCCACCTAACAGTCTTGTCTCACCAGCGCTGACTGACTAAGTGACATACTGCGGCGTACTGCAGGATCACATTCTCTTTCTCGCGCATTTTTAATGGCCACATCTGTAGGTTAGATTAGGATCTACTTTATTGTCATTGTCAGAGTACAAGTACAGAGGCAATTAAATGCAGTTAGCATCCAACCAGATGTGCAAATAGTAAATAAGTTAAATTAAATAAATAAGGTTATGGTGCGATAAGTTAAGATAATAGTGTAGAGGTAAAGGTAAACAGAATTATGCATACCAGTGATGCAAATGGCAATTAGGTTAAATGCAATAAATAGGATGTGAGGAATTAAATTGTACAATAGGGTGAGATAACCAGTACAGGTAAACAGCATGATGCATGCAATATTATACAGTAGGTACAGTATGTCACAAAAGTGAGTACACCCCTCACATTTTTGTAAATATTTGATGATATCTTTTCATGTGACAGCACTGAAGAAATGACACTTTGCTACAATGTAAAGTAGTGAGTGTACAGCTTGTGTAACAGTGTAAATTTGCTGTCCCCTCAAAATAACTCAACACACAGCCATTAATGTCTAAACCGCTGGCAACAAAAGTGAGTACACCCCTAAGTGAAAATGTCCAAATTGAGCCCAAAGTGTCAATATTTTGTGTGGCACCATTATTTTCCAGCACTGCCTTAACCCTCTTGGGCATAGAGTTCACCAGAGCTTCACAGGTTGCCACTGGAGTCCTCTTCCACTCCTCCATGATGATATCACGGAGCTGGTGGATGTTAGAGACCTTGTGCTCCTCCACCTTCTGTTTGAGGATGCCCCACAGATGCTCAATAGGGTTTTGGTCTGGAGACATGCTTGGCCAGTCCATCACCTTCACCCTCAGCTTCTTTAGCAAGGCAGCGGTCGTCTTGGAGGTGTGTTCGGGGTCGTTATCATGCTGGAATACTACATACTGATCATGCTCTGCTTCAGTATGTCACAGTACATGTTGGCATTCATGGTTCCCTCAATGAATAGACGTATGAGTGCTGCCAGCATTGCTGCAGAGGTTGAAGGGGTGGGGGGTCAGCCTGTCACTGCTCAGACCATACGCCGCACACTGCATCAAATTGGTCTGCATGGCTGTCGTCCCAGAAGGAAGCCTCTTCTAAAGATGATGCACAAGAAAGTCCGCAAACAGTTTGCTGAAGACAAGCAGACTAAGGACATGGATTATGAGACCAAGATAAACTTATTTGGTTTAGATGGTGTCAAGTGTGTTTGGTGGAAACCAGGTGAGGAGTACAAAGACAAGTGTGTCTTGCCTACAGTCAAGCATGGTGGTGGGAGTGTCATGATCTGGGGCTGCATGAGTCCTGCCAGCACTGGGGAGCTACAGTTCATTGAGGGAACCATGAATGCCAACATGTACTGTGACATACTGAAGCAAAGCATGATCAGTATGCAGTATTTCAGCATGATAACGACCCCAAACACACCTCCAAGACGACCCCTGCCTTGCTAAAGAAGCTGAGGGTGAAGGTGATGGACTGGCCAAGCATGTCTCCAGGCCTAAACCCTATTGAGCATCTGTGGGGCATCCTCAAACGGAAGGTGGAGGAGCACAAGGTCTCTAACATCCACCAGCTCCGTGATGTCGTCATGGAGGAGTGGAAGAGGACTCCAGTGGCAACCTGTGAAGCTCTGGTGAACTGGTGATGCCCAAGAGGATTAAGGCAGTGCTGGAAAATAATGGTGCCACACAAAATATTGACACTTTGGGCCCAATTTGGACATTTTCACTTAGGGGTGTACTCACTTTTGTTGCCAGCGGTTTAGACATTAATGGCTGTGTGTTGAGTTATTTTGAGGGGACAGCAAATGTACACTGTTACACAAGCTGCACACTCACTATTTTACACTGTAGGAAAGTGTCATTTCTTCAGTGTTGTCACATGAAAAGTTATAATCAAATATTTGCAAAAATGTGAGGGGTGTACTCACTTTTGTGACATACTGTACATACAGTGGATTACAGTAAATTTACAGATGTACAAATAACAATAATGTGCAAATACCAGTCTGATATAAGTAACTGTAATATGACAGAATTGCATTAATGTGCAAGTATTTACAAATAATTGCAGATAATAGTGGTAATGTATGATACAGTATAGTAGGGTGTTTAATGCTAATGTTTAGTGGAGGCTGGTAGTTAATGCTTAGAAGCTGAGTTAGTACAGCTGAAGGAAAGAAAGCTGTTCATGAGCCTTTCTGTGCGCCAACACAGACTTCTGTAGCATTTTCCAGATGGGAGATGTACAAACAGTCCATGGTGGGGATGAGAGGTGTCCTTGATAATACCTCTCGCTCTCTGCAAGCAACGCTTTTTAAAAATGTCCGTAATGTCAAACAGTTTATTTAGAAGTACGTTTTAAAAAGTTTTTTCATGGAAAAAAAATCTGGGCTCAACCCCATATGATTAACAGTTCAGCTAATGCCCCTGGTCATGTGCAACATGAAAAGAAAGATAAAAAATAAACATAAAATTAAGATAATTAAATAAATTAATGAATGTCTCCCTGCCTGACCAGGGGGCTTTGTGTGCACACATTTGAAGCACGCGCACAGAAAGCCCTCATCTACTGAGTACCAAATTGAGTTCTCTTTAGCTGTAATAAATACACACACACATCATTTCAAAATGCAGGTCTGGCTGAGTATTCATGTAAACACAGTCAGTTATGTCTCAAGTGAATGTAAACAGCTGGGGAAAAAATCGGAGGTGTGTCAATACAATATATTGGATCTGTGCATTAGGTGACAGCACTTAAAGTGACAGCAGTCTAATAAACCTGCTGCTGTCTGTGCCATTAATGTTAATCAATCAAAAGGCAAAGAGAAAATCACTCACTCACTCATTTGACTGAATAAATTCAGTAAATTTAATAAGAATCACTGTATATGTCACACAGTGAATTTGATCATATTTTACATTTAACATGTTACGGTGTTCAAATGAGTAAATGTGTGTGTGTTACTGCAGAACATTCAGCCTTGTACCAGTTAACACTTAGTTTGTGCTTTTGTTTTTATTTTTAAGCATTTTTAATTGTAATTTAACTTCTGCTTTAAAGCTTGTGGATAATCAGTTGTTTTTTTGTTTACAAAATATAATGTTAATATTAGGCTTGTTGCGATAGTCGGTGTTCCCAGTGTTACTGATGTTCGGGCCGCACACCGATTACGTCACTTGCCTACCGCGGCACCACTCCCACTGTCGTTTTGCCTTTTTTATATTAATAAAAATCATTTAGTTCTGTTAGAGAACGGTCGCTACAATTAAAAACTGAACGCGTCTGCTCAATTCAGCATGAGCCGAGTCGCAGCACAGATCAGCAGGAGTCAGATTTCATTCATCACGTGACGAGAGTGAGGCGAGCTGACTGACAAGACGATGGTGGAATATTTGGTTTCAAAAGTTCTCTGTTTAATATAAGCGAGTTTGTCATTGTACTGTTTTGTAGTTGTTGTGTTTTTCATTAAGAATAATTAATCCACCATTCAAGCAATTGCCGCCCCCGAATTGCAGCTAATTCAAAAGCATATGTGATAAGCGAGGGGGAAAAGCCGGTATTACCGGTGTTGTCAGACGTCGATTAAAAATTCTCAACGTCACATCCCTACTTAATTTTTTTTTTTATCCTTTGCACAATGTATAGAAAAACCCCCGTAGATACATTTAATACCTTTTTTCATAGCCTTCAATTTGCACAATTTTTGAAGGACAACATTGGGCAGAATGTGAAATAACTTTTTTTATTTTAAATACAGAAAATAAAAATTGGCCTTTTAATTCAACTAATCTATTAATCAAATAAATAATTGGCAGATTAATCAATTATCAAAACAATCATTAGTTGCAGCCCTAGTTGTGACATATAGTTAAGAGCTACTCTAAGAGCTACTCCATACTTACCCTCTTGGAGTTGAAAATTCAACTTTCACAACCTCCTTTTCCCTGTCTTTAATGTCTCCTTGAGCTCCTATATGTGATTTTTGTAGTCTGTCTATCAGTGTAGAAAGAGGGAGAGCACAAAATAGAGATATAAAATATGGAACAAAGACACTTAAAGAGCTGTAGAACTTTGGTAGTATCTTGGTTGTCCTAGATGTAATACAAGCCCAAAATCTGTGCTGTTGCTCATGTCGCCTAGCTCTCATTGAAAATGTATGGAATCGTTTCGCTTTGTCGCTGGATTTCGCTCGCGGTGTGAATGGGGCTTTAGAGATGTTGGGGTTTTATTATGGAGAAAGCTACCCAAGATACTGCCAGAGGGACATACATCTTCAAAGCTAGCCTTGATGTTTGAATAGAGCAAAATGGGGTACTCGAATTCTGGCAAACATTACTAAAGACAGAAAGATGAGAGCGAAGATACTCTAATTTTTTTTTTTTAATCTGCAGACTTGATGTGCAACATCTTTTGTGTAAGACTGAACCACTTATTAATTTAATAAGTATCTCTAATAGCAGGCAGAAAATCAATAATTTTTTTTTTTTTGAGAGGACAAATAAATGTCCTGCATGCCTATTGGAAACACTCCAGTCCTGGTTTTCTCCTAGTAGCTGTTGATTCTTCTGTGATTTGCTGTCTATTAAACCAAAACATGACCGCTCACAACAATCAGTGGGGTGCTGCTTTCTTTACTGTCTTCAAAAAAATGAATAAAATAAAACTACAACAAAAAAATCTTAGTTGTACTTTTAATCATTTGAACTAAGAACCTTTGGCTGTGTTGGAGTCCTGTATGGATCACCCTCTGTCTGAAAAACAAGTGTATGGAGGGAAAGGTGTAAACGGTCAGCAGTTATAATAGAGTATGAGTAAGACTGAATAGTAGCAGGTGCACCACCCAAAAATGTTTCATGTTGTATACAACGTATGGCAAACAACAAATTATTTAAGGAATAATTGACAATAGGTCATTGAATTATTAGAAGGATAATTAGGTGGTAATGTGGCCGTTACACCTCTGGTGTGCATTTTGTTCTAATAATTCAACAGACTGGAGTCAATTATTCCACTTATACCATGGTTTCCACACCTTAATAAATTTTTCAACCATTTTACTCCATTGCTAATTGAGAAATGCATTGTGTCTTTTTAGTAGCAAAAATATTGGATTAATTAAGTATTCATTGGCAAAGTTCTGTGTGTGCTAATGTGTGAGGGAGAGTATATGCTCGCATGTATTATAATTTGCATATGCACCTCAGCAATAAAATAAAATAGAAAAGGCATTGGTTTGCATTTCCATTATATTTTAATTGTTTCTTACTTATCTGGTATGGTTGGCATTTGACTTCAGAACTCATGTTAACCAGCAGTCACATCCAAGCTGCTGCTCTGCACCGCTAAAATCCTGAAGGTACGTTCACACAGAGCAACTAGCAGAGATAATGCGACCCGAGACCATTCATTTTCAATGAGAGCTAGCGACTTCCTGCAACATGCGCTACGGCGACTATTGGTGACCGGATGTGGGCATGTCCAGCGACGCGTCAAAGTTGAGAAAAGTTTAACTTTATGCAAATTTGGAGCAACTTGGTGCAGCGACTACCAATGGGGGTGAAGAAGAGTGAGCACATCATCCATGGCCACCGGTGCTCACTAGCAGAAGCAGCGCCATTGTGGCAGTAGCCAATTAGTTTAGCTTAGGATCTTAGTGGGTTTAAAGCAAAAAATAAATAAATAATAATTAAACATTCCCTTTTTGTTGCACCCGGGAACAAGCAGCACCAAGCCGGACACTTCACCCAGAAAGCACGGAGGCCATGCCTCGAAGAGCTGCGGTCCGGCTCCCGGTCCGGCTCCCAGTCACCAACATATAGTGAATGACACCCTGAAGGTGATGCTCACTTACTGAGATAGGAGCTACACCGGGATTTTACTCAATTGCAGCAAACAATGAGTGTGTTTCATTATTATTATTTTGCTTTAAACACACTAAGGCTATAAGCTAAGCTAATTGGCACTTGTGCTTCTGCCGCAGGTAGATAACCGAGCACACACCGCTTCTCCTTCATCTCGTAGGATATGATGCATATATACACTGGTGAATTATATATAAGAACATCTCTCTCCAGAATGTTTTATTTCAGCAGCAAGAAAACTGGTTTGTCATCAAAAGTGGAATGTTAATTGCATCACCCATGTTACTATGACAACCAGTAGTAGGAACGCCTACCTGTAACTTCATAGTACAGCAACTAGCGACTTGCAGCGTATGTGTGAATGCAGCATGATTTATAACCATGATGTCGTCTGACAGAATCATCATTAAAGATAACGGCTGTGCCGTGATTTTGGCTATATTTACATGTAAAATGATCACTCAGTGAGAACGTTAGAATCGAATGAATGTGCTGCTCTTCTCTGCCCCTCACTGAACAGAGTAGAGCGAGAGCGGTAGGTAGGTGTACCTGCAGCAGGAAAGCAGGGCCTCACGCTCACGGGGCAGTCTTCTATGGAAAGTTTCCAAGGCTTGCCGAAAAAGTCGCTAGGTGCTTTTCTGAAAGAAAGAAAAATATTGCTAAAGTGGTCTGAAAAATGGACGGGCGATGTCGCCATCACAATGAGTGAATGAATAGCGGGTAAAGGTGAAGGGGTTGTAGCAGGGTGTCATATTTGAAGTGAAAGGATTGTATTCACTTTCGAAAATACTTTAAAGTTATAAACACTTTAAAGTTTTTTTTAGCGATTTCGTATTTATTGCCTTTTTATTATTCAAGCACTTTTTGAAACACCACTCGATAAAATATGGCTATTTTCAAGGTTTAACAGTACTTAAATTTCAAAAAGCCCAATTCAAGCACCTTGTATGAACCCTGTGAAAATGAACTAAAGTAGCCTGCTGCTCCGAGTCAAACAGCAATTAGCATTTGAGGCTCTGAAAGTAAACGGTTTCAAACGATTCGGTCCAGTGTAGTGAACTGGTTCAGTGCAAAACCTAAAAAAGGTTTAAAAACAATTTGTTCAAGAACCTTGTCAGCATCCATTGAAGTATCCCGCTTAATAAAAATAAATAAATAAAAACGTAAATTAAATAAAAATCGTACTCGTATGTACATTGCAGCTAGGTTAGCTAAGTTAACAGTCACAATCAATTCCCTTCAGATCACTACTATGCAAATTCATTGACTGACATTAAATAAAAATAAGCCAGGTACTATTGATAATACTTATGGTAATTATATAATACTTAGCCACTAATTATGGCAGCTGTGGCTCAGGTTTTAGAGCAGGTTGTCCACTAATCGTAGGGTTGGTGGTTCGATTCCCGGCCCACGTGACTCCACATACTGAAGTGTCCTTTGGTAAGACACTGAACCCCAAGTTGCTCCCGATGGCAAGTTAGTGCCTTGCATGGCAGCTCTGCTAAAATTAGTGTGTGTTTGTGTGAATGAGACACAGTGTAAAGTGCTTTGGATAAAAATGCTATATAAGTGTAGACCATTTACATATTCAGAATTGTTTCACTTACTTTTTACACTGAGTATCTGGGCCGGAAAAAGCTTTCCAGGTGCCTTTACTCCAACCGCTCCGTGCTCCAACAGGCCAATCGTCTTTGGAACACTAATTTTTTTTGTCCTTGACATATTTCTCCAAGCCCACACTCACTTGTTTTTTCTTTTAACCATTTAAATAAATGGCACAGTTATATAGCACTTTTATCCAAAGCGCTTTACACTGTGTCTTATTCACCCATTCACACACACTCACATGGTAGCAGAGCTGCCATGCAAGGTGCTAACTTGCCATTGGGAGCAACGTGGGGTTCAGTGTGTTGCCCAAGGACACTTGTGGAGTCATGTGGGCCGGGAATCGAACCACCAACCCTACGATTAAGGGACAACCCGCTCTACCAACTGAGCCATAGCCACCCCATTTAATTAGTACATACATTGTGTGGTGGCAGCCTTCTTGTTTCTTGTCTTGCCAGAGCAGTCAGGGACAATAAAAAGACAGCAAAACGGAGCCAATCAGATTTTAATTCATGTCACTCATAGCTTCCATTTGGCACCCTCCTAGGACTGAAGTGTGGCAGGGTAAGTGATTTGGCTATCCTATTGTCTCTGCTCGGGGTATGGCTTCGGCAGACCAATAGGGTGGGAGCCACCCGACTATTTAAGGACCCTTATTTTGGTAGGCGCATGGGTGTCTTAGTGATTCAGAGTTCCTCGCTCCCCTGGCATTTCCGGCTCCCATTTCCGTTCAGGCACATTCAGGCACATTCAGGCTTTGCTCATGGTTTAATGAGGTGAACATCTCAAGGTTAATTTGTTTATTTATAGTCTTAGAATGGCGCTGGTGGTGCGTACATTGTGGCAAGTTGGCGCCAGTGATTGCGTTCAAAGATCGCAACATTTAGCCGGTGGCTGAATGATATGTATATGTATGTCAAGCCGCGGTACCTGTGAGTAATCATACAACTTCGCGTCTGGTGTTTGTTCAACCCAATGGTGAGAGTGGGGAGTGGAGCATCTAAATCTACTCTAAGGTAAATCTCTAGCCGAAGATGCTACATGTGACGCCGCTGCTGTTTTGTTTCACCCAATCTGTTTTGCTTGATAGATTTCTTGTTTTGCTTCATGGTTCTATTTATTGTCTTGCTTTGTCTAGTATTGTTTGTTGTGCTAATGTCTGTTTTGTTGACTTTAGCTTTGGATGTATATTTGGCTTATGTTCTGCAACCACATGTAGTCTGTGAGGCTAAGTGGTAAATGAATGGTTTTCCAGCCTCAAACCTCTTTCAGGTTTGTTCCACACAACCACCTTACTATTGAGAGAGTGTATGTTAAGCCTTACTGTTGCCATGCTATAGTTGCTATATTTTTCATTTTATTTACTGTTTACCATAATTTTTATTCTGGTTAGGTGCTGTTAACTGCTTCTATTTCATGTGGTGGTGTCAGTGGGCCTGGGTGATCTAACCACCACCCCATGGTGTCTGTAATTTGTTGGATTTTGTTTATTGCTTAGTGTTTGTGTAATTTTGGGTTAACCAGTGTTTTCTTTCTCTCCAGGAGCCAGTGAGTCTTGGTGGGGCAGGGGAGGCTATCTGCATTTATTCGGTGGTGTGTGTGCTTCACAGCGTGCTCAGTGTGCCAACACAACTTCCTTATGGTGTAGGTATTATTTGATGATTTTGGTGTGACTTGCAATGGGTTTGGATGACCTCACGAGCTGTAGCTGGCCTGCCTTTTTCCCCGGCCTGGGCCTGGAGAAGTGCTTAATTTTAAAATTCTTATTATGCTTCATCGGAGAGTGATTTTATATTTGTATGTTTATTGTAAGTTTAAATGATGCTTAAGTGTCATAATAAGATATAATTTTTATATTTATACTCGTGTCTCACTCTCATGTTCCTTGCCCTGATTGGTGAAACTTATGTGTGCCTTTATTTGGGAGTATTTCCCTGGTTTTCCCCCAGGGTGGCGTAGTTGGATTTCTAAATTTGGGATAAACGTTTTCCCTCCACTTGGGAATGCCACAGAAGGAACAGACCACCATATTGTATTGTCTACTATTGTAAATTATTTTATTTTATATCTGAGGTGAACAGTTTTGTAAATATTTTGGAAGGGGCAGAGCACAACCCATATGATTTATGTCCAGCATATTGTAGTTGTTACGCCACGGCCAGCAGATGGCACACCGGCACGGCTTCTGACTGGTCACGTGACTCTTTTGTTTTCGTTCGCTTCCCGCTTGGACACTGAATTAAGTTTGATCATGTCTCTGATTTGCCCCAGGTGTCCATGTTTTGGGTTAATTAGGTTTGTTATTTAAACCCCCCCCGTGTGACTGCGCACATCGCGCAGTATTATAGTTGGTATAGTTTGTGTCTAGCGTCTGATGCGGGTCCCGTTTATGTTTGTCTACTGTTAATAAAGACTTTTGACCTGCACCTGCATCCGCCTCCAGTCCCGTTTCGTAACAGAATAAAGTGCCCAAAATGCGTAAGCAGCAGGTAGCCATGAGCGCTGCCGAAAAGGCCAGGATTTGGGTGTTTTACCGTTTGTCCCTGGAGATGAGCAAACAGCTCGAAGAGGAAATTGCTCAGTGCAAAGCCGAGCTGCGTCATCCCTCGCGCCATTTACCCCGTCCCCGCCGCCGAAGAGCGACGCCGTGCAACACAGCCAGCAAAGTGACCTGAGCATCTGGGGCTTCCCACTACTGGGGAATTGTACAGCGCCACGCAGCCAGCAAAGTGACCTGAGCATCTGGGGCTTCCCACTGCAGGAGAATTGCACCACGCTGCGCAGTCCAGAGGTGAAGGCTGGCCCAGAAATTTTTTTTGGGGGCAGGCAATGAGGACAGCAGAGCTCCAGCCTGAGGCCTACGGGAAGGTCTCAGCTGTGGAGCTCCCACCTGAGGTCAACATGGCGACCTCAGAGGGACAGCTTGAGGCGGCTGAGGAGGCCGTCCCGCTGCCCTGCACAGCCGAGGAAGCCGTCCTGCTGTCCAGCCCAGCTGAGGAGGTCGTCATGCTGCCCTGCACGGCCGAGGAAGCTGTCCTGCTGTCCAGCCCAACGGAGGAGGCCGTCCCGCTGCCCTGCATGGCCGAGGAAGCTGTCCTGCTGCCCTGCCAGGGCGAGGAGGCCGCCCAGCCCTCCAGTCCCGCTGGGGACGCCGCCCAGCCCTCCAGTGCTGCCGGGGGCGGCACCCAGCATCCCAGAGCCGCCGGGGGCGGCGCCCAGCGTTCCAGGGGCAGTGCCCAGCGTCCCAAGGCCGCCAGGGGCGGCGCCCAGAGTTCCAGAGCCGCCAGAGGCGGCACCCTGCATTCCAGAGCCGATGCCCAGCGTTCCAGTGCCGCCAGGGGCGGTGCTCCGACTTTCAACCCCGGTGGGGGTGCTGCTCTGCCCCTCTGCTGCCCGACGGAGGCTGCGTCGCTTTCCGTGGCAGCGAGAGACAGCTCGCACAGGGGCCCGGGACCCCCGTTGGAGGGGAGTTCTTGGTGCTCCGGGAGGAGCACCCTTTGGAGGGGGGGTTCTGTTACGCCACGGCCAGCAGATGGCACACTGGCACGGCTTCTGACTGGTCACGTGACTCTTTTGTTTTCGTTCGCTTCCCGCTTGGACACTGAATTAAGTTTGATCATGTCTCTGATTTGCCCCAAGTGTCCATGTTTTGGGTTAATTAGGTTTGTTATTTAAACCCCCCGTGTGACTGCGCACATCGCGCAGTATTATAGTTGGTATAGTTTGTGTCTAGCGTCTGGTGCGGGTCCCGTTTATGTTTGTCTACTGTTAATAAAGACTTTTGACCTGCACCTGCATCCGCCTCCAGTCCCGTTTCGTAACAGAAGTGTTCACTATTTTAAATTATTTTATTTATTTAAATTCTAGATGTATTAATAGATTCATTTTTTGCAACTATTGCTTTTCATGAAATTTTGTGCACATGTTTGGTAAGAGGATGCCGAAATTGATCCTGTAGTTGTGGATAGTTTTTCAATAAATACTACTTGACTTTGAAGGGTCTGGTCAATATTTCAATAACCCATTCTGTTAAATTAAAGAATATAAAAAGCTACAACTTTTATGGCTTACTGCCTTTATTCAGATTCCATATGCATTGATATCATTTATCAATATTGATGAACCTTTGTGTTAGTCAGTATTTACATTACAGAACAGTAAAATATGGGAAATTCATGTGTTTTTTCTGTAAGGGAAGATGGGTTGTTTTATGGTCTTATGGCAGAATATTCAGTTGTTTTCGTTTACTACGTCAGAATGGGACAGGAAAAAATTGAAACTTCATAGCGTCATCAATTTACCATTTCGTTCTGTTCTCTTGTTGGAGCATGTATTAGGCATTCATTATGCAACACATCAGTGGGAACATGCTGAATATTAAGTATGCATACTAATAGCTTGTAAGGTGTATACATTAACATGCCTTAGGTCTCATAACAAGGGTGTAATTAGCAGCTATAATAGCTTTCATTAAAACCACTATTAATTAGAACAAGATTGAGGTGATTAGCCTGGATGTTTTTAATGTTTACTCTTAAACAGATAATAAGCACTGGGAAAATTAGGTATATACATTCCCAGATTGTTTTATTCTTCTTATAAACAAATGCCTTCTTAAGAAGAACCAGAACATAAGATTTATTGTACACTTGTATTGCAGTACAGTGGGTGAGATTTCATTTGAGAACACATTAAGTATCGCAATTCAGTTTTTACTATGAAATACAATTACTGGACACTTTAAGAGGAATACCTTTACACCATCTCATTCATGCAAATATCCAACCAGCCAATCATGTAACTTTAGTGCAAGACATAAGACTGTTGCTTCAGATTCCTATTAATGTCTGAAAAGAGTGAAACCCAATGTATATTTCTGATCTTATACCGCATTCACATCAAGGTTTGATGTGTATTCTGAGGTGCTTTTCTGCTCACAATGGTTGTAAAGACTGGCTATTTGAGTTCCTACAGACTTCTTGTCAGCTCAAATAATCTGGCCATTTTCCTCCAACCTCTCTCATAAACAAGCCGTTTCCATCCACAGAGTTGGTGTTCACTGGAGGTATTTTGTATTTCACACCATTCTGTGTAAACTGTGTAGCTGTGCATGGAAATCCCAGGAGGTCAGCAGCTTCTGAAATACTCAAACTAGCTTGTCTGGCACCAACAACCATGCCACGGTCAAAGTCACCTAGATCACACTAATTTAAATTTTTCCCCATTAATGAATAACTGAACTCCTGACCTGTATCTGCATGATTTTATACATTTCATTGTTTCCACATGATTTTCTGATTGTATAATTGCATGAATGAGCAGGTGTACATGTGTTCTTAATAAAGATTAAGATATAGACTTTTATGGTCAGAAGAATATTGTGGACACCATATTCAGTACATGCTATTGTGGGTAATTAATGTGCTAAGACAACCTATTATATTCAGTGTGGCCACTGTGGAAAGCTTGTTCTCTGCCATAACCTGAACCTGAATCTGTAACTTTGCGTGTATACTGTAGCATGTGGCAATCTATTTTTTATTTAAAGCACAGAGTACACCCTTTAACATGTCTATTTCTGGTATATACAAAGATGCATTCATTTTAATCATTAGGTAAAGGCACAGATCAGTGCACACAGAGCTCCATAAAAACCTGACAGCATTGCTGTCTCGATTTGAAGAAGCTTGGGGAGATCACTTAATCAGAACTGACATGTCGATTAGCATGTGATAAATATGTCTCTGAGGGTCGGTGAGTTTCCCCAAGTGCTCTTCTTCTAACACAAGGACTATAGCTCTTCTGCCAGAGATGTGTAGTAAGTGGCTGTCAGTTCTCTCAAAATCCTTCTCCATGACTCTGTAAGCTGCTTATTAGGGAGCTTACACTGAAGGGTCCTGCAGAGGTTTAAATTCCCTCATATCACAACAATGTTAAATTCTCAATTCTAGTTGGTCAGAAGGAATAATTTTACATAACAGCAGTTGTGCAAGTCATATCACAGGTTTACATTAATGTGCTCATTCTAATCGGTTATTGTTTCTATAGTAACAAAGTTCACAGGGACTTGTGCAGTGGATGTGACACAAAAGTGTGTATGCAGAAATTACACAGAGATTGTAACTTGCCAAGCGTATGCATAATTATATAGCAATTGTATGAACTCAAACAGTGTAGACATTATTGTGGGTGTTCTGTTCATAATTAAATGTAAAAAAAAAAAAAAATCTTTTCATAGGCTCTATTTGAATGGTTTGGAGCTGGAAATGAGCAGCGACATTTAAACTTGGCAATATAAAATCATAATTTCAAGAAACTCATTATTTGAAGATACTGAAACAATTTTACACTCTAATAAAATGGCACTTTCAGATGGCTTAAAAATCCATTTAGTTATATCTTATTGTATTTAGTTATTATGTATTATAACACAGCATGGTTGAATTCTTGAATCTGGTCAGAAGGTGTGTATTATTTTTCTATTAATGCATGGTTCTAAAATGAACAATAAGCATATATTAAATGTGCTCATTCTCATATGTTATTGTTTCTATAGTAGCAGCTCATACACAAGGACTTGTAAGGTGGATGCACCACATCTAATCTGAGACTTAATAAACAGATTTTAAAAAGTGTGCTGTGGTTTAACAAAGAAAATTGTGTGGCAAGTGTTTTCTGTTAGGATATGTTTATGTAACATTTATGGAAGTAGTCACAGGTTTTAGCACTTTGTAACAGTCACAGTGCTTTGGAGCATACTGTTATATGAACTTAATACACTTCTGGGTTGTAGTACAAAACCACTCCAATATGTATTATGTCTTTACAACTGCATGGTCTGTTGTGCGATATTCCTTACTTAATAATGTTCTCATAAGAAATACGACAGGACTTTTTAAGCCTGAGTTTAAAATCAAGATTTCAATTTTGCTAGTGGTAACAGGTTCAAGATTTTCAATCTAACACCATTTGTTACAGTGCTCCACCATCATGAGTGCAGACAGATTCATTCCTGACTTGAATGTAGAAGTAGTGTAGAAATGGGGTGTTGCATTATACCACAAAGTTACTTGAACCTACAAAGAAAAGGTTAATATAAACCTTAACATGCAACATGACTTTTTGCCCTTGAATGATCATATAATGACTACTCCTTGATCCAAACTGATACAGTAAAGTCTTTAAATGTTATTCATTATTGCAATTTTAAGCAAGACTGGGGTCTCATTGTTTTCCTGCACCCAATGTCCCATGAATGAATGAACTTTTGGTTAGATTTCATGAACAAAGACTTATGACTTTGTTCATGAAAGTCATGACTGCTAATGCATCACTTTGTCCTCACCTTAGCCATTTGTATATGCAGACTTGCTAATTCTTATGAATTTGCAATGATAAGACCATGTTATAAATTATGACAATAGATAACTAATATACTTTACGATCTTATTCCTTATTATCATATATGCATTAGGGAAATCTGAGACCCACAGTCCCTGATGTCTTACTTGCCTTTAATGAAATATCACAGGTTTGCAAGCAGGTACAAATGTGCTAATATCAAATTTCACTGCTGTTCAGATGGGTAAAGTAATCGCTTGTTAGAAGTTTGGTCTCCTTATCCTGAGGTGTGACATTTCCAGCTGGCTAATACCATTACTGTGGATATAATGGAGTGGAGCTATGAGAACAAGCAATACTCTTAAACCAGCACATGGAGCCACTTCCCTTCTGTGCCACAGGAATAATATGAAACAGTTTGAGGAATGGTTTTGTATGGCTTGTGGGCATTTGGAGTGATGGAGGAGAATTATTAAAGAAAATATACAATGTTTTCTCTTGTGAAATGGAGTTTCTCAAATTTGTCAAATTAGTCATTACTAATTCACACGTAATACCTTGTTTTCCCCATCACATAACAACTATCAACCACAGAAGACTTATGCTAGCTCCCTCTGACAAGACTTCTAATGCAAGGTCATACAGCACTAGAGGGAAGCACCTTTGTCAGCAATTTTCTCACATTTGCATAGTTTCTCTCATTCTTCAAATTCTCTCATACTCAATCTGATTGGATGGTAAACATCTGTGAACTACCATCTTCAGGTCTTTCCACGGATGTTTTATGAGGGTCAAGTCTGTGATTTGGCTGGGCCACTCATGGACGTTCAGAGACTTGTAACAAAGCCACACCAGGATTGTCTTGGCTGTATGCTTTGGGTAGCTGTTGTGCTGAAAAGTGGACCAGTATGAAGTCGTGTGCAATCTGGAGCAGGTTTCGTCAAGAATCTGTCTAGATATGGCTGCATTCATCCCTGTCCCTTCCACTCAGAAGCAAACGCATAGCATGATGCTGGCATCCGGTACTTCACCTTAGGGATGGCATTAGCCAGCTGAATCACTTGGAGTTCAGAATTTTTGTTTTTGTTCAAAGAGTTCAATTCATGTTTTTCCTCATGCTTTCAGAGTCACTTAAGTGCCTGCAATATGCCTTTATTTATGAGTGGCTTCCATCTAGTTACTCTACTATAAAGGCCTGATTGATATAATTCTGAAATGTCCTCCAGATGGTTTTTCCATTTTTGCAGAGGACTTCCAGAGATCTGGTAGAGTGGTCATTGTGTTCTTCCTGCCAAGGACCTTCTAGTCAGTTTACTAAGTTTGGCCAGAAGGCCAGTTCTAGGAATAACCCTGGCTGTTCCACTCTGTAATCCTATAAACATCCAAAGCTTTAGAAATCAGATTTATGTTTCAACACAATTTGATCACAGAGGTCAACAGAGAGTTCCTTGGACATCATAGCTTGGTTTTTGGTTTCACAAGCACTGTGGATTGTGGGATCTTATACACCCAGATCTGTGCCTTTGAAAGAATGTCCAATCATTTGAATTTATCACAGGTAGACTACAGTCAAGAGCTAGAGACATCTCAGGATAATCAAAGCAAACAGGTTGCACCTGTTTTTTTTTTTTTTTTTGTCAATTTGGCGTGCCTAAATATTTCTATGTAGATCAATGGCACAAACATAAATTTAACCTATGATGATGGTGTGGTCTAACACCGGTAGCCAGGTTAAGCGTGCACAGGCATGGTCAGAGTGATTATTTGACAGAATGAACTATTTGTCAATGTGATGAATCCTTAATGAACCCTTTCAAAATCTTTTGTGAGTACAGATTAGCAAATTTAAAGCATGAAGCACAGCCAATTATTGTTTTTAATAGTTATTATGATTGCATTCTTATAGATTTCAGTATATTTAACTGGTCTATTGAATTGATTTTTTTTAAATCCAAACCTAATTTATTCACAAACAAGTAACCCTGTAAAGAAACTTGGACCTAATGTGTTCCTTCAGTGGAAAATAAAAAACGCTCTGCGACTAATAAACACACACACACAATTATTGTACATGTTTAAATAATGTCTATAAGATAATTCTGTACCAAGGGGTTCCATGGTGTTTTACAGTTAAAGGGGTCCTTGGCTCTAAAAAGTTGGAGAACTCCTATAATAGACATTGAATAGAACTTCACTGTGTGGAACCGCAGGTTAGAAGGGCAGAGACGCTTTATATTTACAAACTGTTAATGAAGCAGTGAGGGGGCGTAATTATATTCTCCTCGTAATTTTTTTCTGACCTTTTGCTGCTCCATTAGCTGTGTGCAAACTGTTTGTTTGCTAGTTTATTTATTTATTTGCTCATTTGCTATTTTATTTGTTTATTTGCAATTTGTATTTCTGTTAATTAATTAATTTATTTCATATTCGACATAATCACCCACCAAATTTTACTGGATACAATGTTCAAGCTTCAACTAGGTTAACTCTACAAAGCTTATTATTCATAAATAGCATAGTAGGTTGTAATCCATGCAAACATTGCCTTTCTCAATTAAATAAGTGTGATAAAGTCATTGATTCTCTTTAATCACAGCACTACTTCTTCCTAAGTCAGCATCACTTGCTGACCTTTGGATTTGCACAAATTTTGAAATAAACTTCCTTCAGAATTTGTCTACAAAACACATTCACGAAATAAGAGACAGATCCTACATGACAGATCCTCAGCATGATAAATAATTGATTCTTGTCACTTACCTTTCTAAAGAGCAGTTTATAAATGGAGCAGAACATGTCACATAATCCATATTTCTCACTCTTTAAATGATACACAATTCTGCAGCAGTAAGTAGTAAAAGTAGGAACTGAAAGATGGAGTGTATGATAAATTGGAGCTTGGGCTGTTTACCAAATAATTTTCAAGGTACACTTTGAAAGTATGCATTACTTCATTTGCATTTGTCAGAAGTGATTATTTCACAATACATGGTTATTGTGTTTCAGGTTTCCTCATATTTTCTCATCACATTTAATTTGTCAAAATGATTCACTTCTTATTATATACATCATTCACATAAATTTTCAATTTGGAAATTTCTTGCACAGAAATGTAACAATGCTAAATTTATATTGTCAAAGAATACTGTATCTCACTGAAAATGTGCCTCTACAAGCAGAATTCATAATATGTGATCTTTCTTTTTTTATTATTTGTTTCCTCCCTCAATACTTCTAACTTAAATTATTGTTGTTTTTTTTTTATTATTATTATTTTAGATTTTACATGAATTATTCCTCATTTTCTTCTTCTTTATTTTTAATTGTATTAAAAATATTGCAACAATCAATAAAATATCATTTGCATTGTGTTCCATTAGTGGGTGCTGCATCCCCCTTTCCTCACCCCCCTTCCCCTTCCAACATCCTTTCTTGAAGCTTGCATAACTACCAACCTACACAAGTTAAACTAATTGAAGTAAGTACTCAAGCCCTTTCCTTTTTAAACAAAAGATTTATGGGAACGATATCTGGGCATGAGATGCAGAAAACATCGTCCAATTTTAATTCCATTCTGTGCTGAAGAAAAAAAAAGACTCCAAGATGATGTGATTAGAAATTATTCAACAGCCGATTACAACAGACTATGCCACCTTTGTAAGTTCTTCAGGAAGTACAAGCAAACTTGCTAATCAGGCTAGTGACAAACATGATGGATTGCTCTTTGTGCACATGCTGTAAACCAATACATCATCACTATTACTACGATAGCTGAGGCAATCTGTCACAAAGCAGAATAAGCATGAATTGGTGGCACTGCAAATTGCTCTGACATCTCGAGCTATGCAATTAAGAGGATTGTTTTCTGCACTTGGTCCCTCTAGTGGTCTGTGTGTTGGTGTGCTGTAAGTGGTCAATTGCTTTGGAGGCTCTGGGGCATTTAATGCATCCATGTTCATCCGTCTTCATTTCCAGAGTCCACTAGTGAAGGAGAAATAAGTCAATAAGTCTGTTTAACAAGCACAAGCACTTAGTTTTGATTTGGAGAAAGTGACTAGGATTATGGGCATGACGTGTCAAATATTTCACCTCCATCAGCTGGTTGAGAGTATACTTATGTGATGTTATTTTCATGGTTGAAGAGCCTTGGCAAACTGTAATACTCCCACTTTGCAGTTAGATATATTTATCCCATTCAAGATTTTAAATGATACGTGAAGACATGGCACAAGAACAAATATTCTGAACACATCTGACATTTTGGAACAATTGCAAACAGTTTATGTATAATTTCAAAAGTCTGACAATCTCATAGACTTTATATCATCTGCTTTTTGACACAGCATTTAGAAATGTATCCACAATCCATTAAACTGCCTCAGTTACTGACAGTTATGTCTTCTTTGCAGAAAATAGTAGAGTTACGTCTCCTTTCAGCTCTCCTCTTTCTTTTTCCCCCCCACATATGTCAGACAACATTAGCATTTTTCTCACGTCTGGCCTGGATGAGGTTTCTCGGGGACAAATGGCAGTCGGTTAAATGACAAAGGCTATTAGAAGATTCTCTTTTTCAGGAATATCTTTATGTTACATTTTTACACAGAATGATTAAAAAATAAGCGAATTATTCCTCTGTCCAATATGTCCTCTTGCTTGGTCTGGTAGTGCTTAGTCCAGGTATATAGTTTGGATCTTTTACAGTGGTCAGTAAAGGAAAAGAACATTTAAAAATTGTCAAATCAGAAAGCAGGTGAAACAAAAAATCTCTCATTTCTATACTTTGGGAAAGTTCTTGACTGATTGATCACCTGTATGCCTGCACATTCATGTAATTAATGGTCTGCACTTATATAGCACTTTTATCCAAAGCGCTTTACACTGTCTCATTCACCCATACTCACACACCAATGGTAGAAGAGCTGCCATGCAAGGCACTAACTTGCCATCAGGAGCAACTTGGGGTTCAGTGTCTTGCCCAAGGACACTTCGGTATGTGGAGTCATGTGGGCCTGGAATCGAACTGCCAACCCTACGATTAGTGGACAACCCACTCTACCACCTGAGCCACAGCCGCCCCAATTAGCCAAGCAGCTAATCATGTCACAGCAAGGTAATGCAGAAAATCATGCAGAAACAGGTCAAGAGCTTCAGTTAAGTTTCCCATCAAACATCAGAATGGAGAAAAAATTTGGCTTTGACTTGTGGACTGTAATATGGCTGTTGTAGCCAGATGGGCTGGTTTGAGTATTTCGGCAACTGCTTATTCCCTGGGACTTTCACAAACAATAGTCTGCAGAGTCTACACAGGAAAATACAAAAAGATCCAGAGATCGGCAGTAGTGTGGGCAGAAATGCCTTGTTGATGACAAAGTTCAGAAGAGAATGGCCAGACTGGTTCAAGCTGAAATCTATGACAACTCAAATAACCACTCTTTATAGCCATGGTAAGCAGAAAAGCATCTCTGAATGCACAACATACCAAACCTTGAGGCAGATGGACTGACTATATCAGATCCCACTCCTGTCCTGTCCTGTCTACTTCCCACGATATAGACAAACTAGTGTCTTCAAAAGTTTAAATGATAATGGCTTTGACCAGCTAGTTACTAAAGATGAGGAAATGAGTATTGTAAATGCACTGTAAATGCACATATGAAAGTAAGTCCCTTGTTGCATACATCTAGTTTCAACCAGACAAACCTATTTGTATTTGTTAAGAACACATTATCTGTTCATACTATATTTATATTTGGTTAAATCCATATTAAAAAGAATAGAAGATTAACCAAAATATGCCCATATAAAATGAGGGAAAGACATACATTTCCAATAAAGGATGTGTCTTCTAAAAATGGATATCTATTATGTATCTAAACCATAAATGCCAAGGAGATGCCAATGTCCTATGTAAAGGTCAAACCAAACTAGTGATCAACCACTGCTATTACAAAATGGTGGATCTAATTGTCCAAGAGTCCAATTTGGAACTAATTTAACTTTATGCTAGTTGCTGACAAAAGCTAGTGTATCCTTTTAGTCAGAAGATGAAAAGAAGATAATGAGCATTTTAAAGAGAAAGTGAATAATCCAGAATTCTGCACATAGATGATAAATGCAGCAAGTCTTAGTGCTGAATACATCAAAAGCTCACCAGTGCCCTAAAAACCTGAACTTTTCATTCAATGCTAGAATTAGGTGTTATCCATCTTGACATTAATGATGGCACCTATTATCTGGAGTTTTGGATTTTAATTAATCAGTTAGCAGTAGAAAGAGCCCTGGGTACTGTCTAAATGTGTCAAACAGCAGCACATTGTCAATATTTTAATGTTTAATTAGTGCCATTTAGTGCCATTTATAATAATGCCTTAAAGGCACCCTGCCACTACCAAATAATGTGATTTCTGGATTCCTTTATGTCTCTATTGAATGCTAGTTACATTCTGTTAATAATATATTGTCCAATTCTATTTATTTCTAACATGTTTTTAAATGTAACTTTTCACACTTGTATGAAGCATCCACCATACAAGTCACCGTAATTTAGCCTTTGCTACATAAATTATAACTTATTAGAATGAGCACACTCATTCTAATACTCTTTTCATTTGTAATTTAACATGTTGGTCAAGTTGTGTGTTGTGGTGTTGAGTTGTTTGACCTCAATTATCAAATCTCAATGAGAATAACATTATTTTAGAAGAAGTTGATATTTCCAGGAGCTGTTGATCAAATTGTTCTGTTTTTCCTGATCATTACAAAGGCACAATTAAAAGCTAACTGTGGGTTGATTGCACACTGCTTTACTGCTCTGAAAGCAGTTCTTATTTTAGTTGTCAGTAATCTCACCTGTCATTAAACCACATGATATAAAACTGATTACTAAATTTAATGTATTATTCTGCATGTAAATTGCAAATTGTAATTACCCACACAGGTATAAAAGATCCTCCAATTATTAATGGTTCATTAATAATGGTCTCTCACCATTTTTATAAATATGTTCTGGAAATACAGTCATGGGAAAAATGTACACCTTCCCGCTATAAAGATGGAAACAGTACCAAGCCAAGGCCACTATTTAAGATTGGGAAAAGTGAAAATAAAAGAGACAAACACTGTTGAGGAGACTAACACTGGTTCTGAAACTTAATAAATCTTCTGTATGCCTGGGCTAGGAAACAGAACTTTAAACTCTCAAAATTACCAAATTATACCTCAGCAATACTCTCTGCTACATGGCACAAGCATTATGTCTGCACGTTGACTACCAAAGCCCTGGGGTTTAAATAGCAGCATGCTCAGGTGCCGCGCGTCTCCGGTGATTACGTGCATGGGGTTGAGGCACTATAAAGGACCGTGCAGGTGGCCATAGATTTGCCTGAGAAGGCACCTGTGATGAAACACTTTCCTTCAGTACTATGATTTAATAATAGTGCCTTAATAACAATTTGGTGGTCCTCACCAACACCAAATTTCAGATGGCAACAGATTTCAATATGTAGTCATTTTTGCACAAAAAAGTAAATGAATATTCAGAAAACAGGTGGGGAAAAATAAGTACAATCCTTCCGACTTCCATAATCATTAAATGAATAATTAGCATCATGCTGTTACTAAAGAAATGCACAAGATCAGTTACTCACCAAGAAGTGTAACTACTTCTATAGAAGTAGAACTTTTGGCAGTTTGGTGTTCTGGAGAACAGTTCTGGAGCTCAGGTGTGTCTGCATCATGCCAAGAAGAAAGAACATCAATCATGACCTCAGAGAAGCAATTGTTGCCCCTCATCAATGAGCAAGGGTTATAAGGCCATCTCCAAACAATTTGAAATTCACCATTCTACAGTGAAAAGGATTGTTTACAAATGGAGAGCTTTTAAGAGAGTTGCTAATCTTCCCAGGAGTGGGTGTCTCAGCAAATTCAGTCCAATGACAGACTGTTTAATGCTCAGAATTACAAAGAAAAATCCAAACGCTACATCATGTGACCGACAGGCGTCTGTAAGCACATTAAATGTTTGTCAATAACAGCACAATCAGAAAAAGACAGAAAAAGTATGGCTTTCAGGGCAGGGTGGCTAGGAAAAAAAATATGGTGCACAACTTAGGTTTGCAAAATTGCATCTGATCCAACCACAAAAGTTCTGGAACTGATGAGACAAAGGTTGAGATTTTTGGTCATCATGCACAGTGCCATGTTTGGTAAAAACCAAACACAGAGTATCACAGATCTCAAACCCATAGAGATACTGTGGCAGGATCTTAATAAAGTTATGCATAAATTTACTTATTAATACTTTTATAAATTTATTTTTATTTAATTTTGTTCTATTTTCATGTCACTTGATACAGGAATTTACTAACTTTTTTATGCTACTTAAAATTCAGAATTATTTAATTTACACATCTCGTAGGTTTTTATTTTTAATAAAAATAACTCAGATTTTTTTTTTTTTTTTTTCTTTTTTAAATCTACTTCTGTAGAGATACTGAACACATTCTCAGACTATGTTTTGAGTGGCACAGATTCATCTGTTTTCATCAACTTTTGAGAATTGAAGTGATCCAACGTTTGGATAGTCTAACCCCTTCAGTTTTTATCAATGTGTGTCTTATTTCTGAGTGGTAGACATACAGTACAGAAATCCAAAAGACTGAGTGCACAAAAGCGTGCAAACTCAGCAAGTTGCTTGCAAGGTCAGCAGCTACTTACTTTTAACTCACCAAAACATAGGAAAACGTTCTGCCAGGAAACTTTTTTTCCTTTTACTTTTAGAATTGTGCATATCTGGGCCATTCAATACAGAGAACTGAATCACTGCTATACATAGCTTTTTAATGTCATTCATTATAGAGCCCTGAGATGCCATTATAAAGAATATTTTGGGGTCATTCATTACAGAGAACTGAAACACTACTGTAGAAAACTGAAATACCACTGTAACTTATAACTTTTTGGAGTCATTCATTGCTGAGAACTGAGACATTTCTATAGGTAACTTTTTGGTGTCATTCATCACAGAACTGAGATATTGCTACAAAAATAACTTTTTGAGGTCATTACAGAGAACCAACACACTATAGTATAGAACTGAGATACTGCTATAAATAGGTTGTTGAGGTCATTCATTACAGGGGACTGAGACATTACTGTATAGAACCAAGATGCTGCTGAGATACCTCTATCAAGAACATATTAGGGTCATTCATTACAGATAATCAAGTTACTGCTATAACATTTTGGGGTCAGTCAGTACAGAGAACAAAGATATTGCTAAAAATAACTTGTTGAGACCATTCATTATAAAGGAACCAAGATGCTGCTACATGAAAGCTTTTTGAGGTCATTCATTTCAGAGAACTGAGATACTACTGTAGAGATTTTTTACGGTTATTCATTGCAGAAAACAAAGTTACTGCTATAATGTTTTGGTGAGAGTCAGCACAGAGAACCGACATGCTGCTATAAAAAACTTTTTTAGGGTTATTCATTATGGAGAACCGATATGCTGGGGTCATTCATTACAGAGAACCAATAGATAACTTTTTGACTCATTACAGATAAATGAGATATTGCTAGAAGTAACTTTTTTTTTTTTTTTTTTTTTTTTTCCCCGGCTGCTCATTACAGAGAACTAAGACATTACTTTAGATAACATTTTGAGCTCATTTCAAAGAACCGAGTCATAGCTCATTTCAAAGAACCGAGTCATAGCTATGAATAACTTTTTTTTTGGTCAGTCATTACAGAGAACCTAGATATGGCTGTAAAAAAACAAAAAAAAAAACAATTGGGGGCCTTGATTACGAGAACTTAGACACTTGTAGATAACCAAGACACAGATATAAATAACTTTTGATGTCATTTATTACATTACATAAACTTTTTTTGTCAGAAACACATAGCAAATGGAACTCTGTACATGGACCATTATTTGCATTGAGACAGCATCACTTGGTTCCTGTGTCACAATTGGTCAGCGCTACATAGCTGCTGCTTCTAAATTTGCACAAAGCTGTGTCTATTTCAACATTTTTTTTTCTGTTGTGCTCTGAGTCAGGTTCTTGCCACTCTCCATTCAATAATCCCTGGCACATTTATTCGGGACACCCCATTGAAAAAATATATATAAAATATCGGATGGTACAGTTCAGTGTGCATGTAAGGCTGCCGAGCAGGATTTATTAAAGCTAATAAGTCGGGGTTCACCTCAGGAGTCTGAGCCAACCTACCCTGTCTACAGGTCATGAATATTTCCAGAAAGAGGTGTGTGTGTGGAAGGGGGATGCGTGGGAGGTTGGGTGTATGAGGATGGGTGGATGGGGTTGTTTTGATTCACACACTTCCATTTACATCACTAACTCCAGCCCATCTGAGAGAAATGATGATGGCTCTGAAATACTCAAATAGCACTCATCCATGTCAACCCTCTCATACCATACCATAGAGCCGCAGACAGACCAGACTGAGTTCTCTTTATAACTAACTAACTTTGGCACTGACTCATTTTCATATAGAGTGGACCCAGAGGCTGCACTTTATAAGACAGATACAGCAGAAAGTCTGAATTCAGTCACTGCTGACATTGTGGAGAGAGTGAATTTTGCTATATTTGAGTATCGGAGTGCATTTCTGTCTGTCTGTCAGAGAGAGAGAGAGAATTCATGTTTTTTGGAGCATATGTTAGGTATAATATTGTATGTGAATGCTGGGTGAAAAAAAGTTTGAACATTGGCTGGTTAATGTATGTACGTTATGTGCCAGGTATCTCTGCTATTCTCTTCGAAGCTTATTTTTCTTTGCAATGTCTTTATACACATTTAATTAGAAGTCGTATATGAAGGATAAGATATACTGACTGAGCAAGGCAAAGGGAAAAAAAAAAAATATCGTACCACATGAACCATAGAATTGTTTAGAGGAATCATTCAACCCTGCTGCTGCAAAACAAACAAACAAACAAATAAATAAATAAAAAATAAAATAGGAACCCTTTTATTGCATCTCATCTGATCTCAGTCATGAAACATACCAGTGTCACCCAGATGCACTGTAAATCTTTGTCACGTTTTAATACTAATGTCCAGGTTTGCAATGCAATTTTCCCAAGCTGACCATACTGCAATAGACTGTCCAAGAAAAAGTCTGGAATTTGCAAATGTAGGGGAAAAAAAACAACAAACAAACAAATCTTCAAACTGAACACATATTATGTGGAAAAGTATTATTATTTATAAAGTATTAAAGAATCAAGATAGAAACAGCAGTTGCTATCTAAATCCTTAATAACAATGAATTGCAGATTTAAATAGAATTGATGAAGCCTCTAAAGGATTAAAGTGAGAAATATTTAATAAATGAATACACATGTATTCATTTACACAGAAATAAATACACAAATATTAAATATACAGGTTATGCACTTGCAGCTGTATTTTTTGTCAATAAAATATCATATATTTTCAATGTGGCCTACAGTGTGAGTATGGCTGTAAACACACACACACACACAGTAAATAAATGGGAAATACATTAAATTGTCTTTCATGACTTTATTTTCTGTCTCTGTTATTTTCCTTCTATAACAACAATTGGTAGTCATAAGAATCAATAGTCAGGTCATTTTTAGCAGATCTGCCAACTCAACAACATCTCAAGTAAATAAACTGCAACTGAAACTTGAAAGAAGATGTGGACACATATGAGCCTATATGTCAGCCTATCAAAATGAAGACAGACCACATCTCGCCATATCCTGGTCCTTCATCTTTCAATGTGCAGTGAGGTGGAGATATGTACATAACTCTCCGCATCTGTAGAATCAAAAGTGCCATTGTAAGTGACATTGCATCTCACACACTCTAATGACAGAAGCCCACTGTATTTTCTTATGCATCAGGCATCAATTAGTGAGCTGAGGTGACAGGGTCCTGAGGGCATCAGTCGATGTCTCTCCAGCTGCCTGCGTTCATTAGTCTCAGTGAAACTTTTCTACCACCAGCTATTCTTTTGAACCTATACTCCAAATTCAACTTGTTAGAAAATATAAAAGTGTTGCCTTTTTGGCAAGTCTTTGTGAGACACTTGAGAGAGTGTCTCAAGTATTTCATTGCTTATGAATTTTACATAACACTCATGAGTGCTATGTGATCTGCAATCTAGTAAAACACTAGTATGTATTTGGGATCTTACTATGAGATTAATGCACTAGGACTCATTGGTAAAAAAAAAATAAAATAATAATTAATAAAATATGACAGGGCATAGAATAAGAACCCTTTGTCACATGTACATTATAGCAGAGTGGAATTCTTTTCTCACATATCCTAACTTGTTAAGAAGCAGGGGTCAGGGTGCATGGTCAGCTATGATATGGTGCCCATGGAGCAGATATGGTTAAGGGCCTTGCTCAACGGCCGAATAGAAGAGAATAGAAAGAGAGGCAGACAGACAAAGCCAAAACAGTGTTCAAAATGTAATCCAAAAACATGCAAGGGTCATGCGATGTACAAAGAACAGTATCAGGGTAATCCAAAAACGTAAGCCAGGAGACAGAACAAGATCAAGAATCAAGGCAGTAAACACAAAAACAAAATGTTTGGTAAAGTCAGGCGGCAATACATTGAATGCTTCGCACAGGACAAAGACACATGGGGGTTTAAACATACAAATTAATCAAGGGGAAACTGAAAACAGGTGTGACACATGAACACAACCAATGACAGGACATGGGTAGAGACATGTCATAAACCAAAACAAAAACAGATTTGGCAAAGTAAACATACAACACAGAAAGCATGCACTATAGCACTATCGGTACTTAAGTGCGTTGAGCGTTCTAACCTATCAACACTTGGCTGACGCAATACCTGACACAATTCTACACTTTTCTTTGTTAAAAAAAAAATAAATTTGTTTTTTATTAGGCTTAGATTATATGAGCGTTCTTGCGAAAGAGTTATTATTGTCACTTTAATTAGTTGTTACATGCTTGTGATGTAGATGTTACTATAGAAATTATGAAATATTAGAAGGAGCACATTAATAAAAACCTGTAATTTGCCTTCCAGATGGCACTACTGTCAGAGCTGCTGTTATAGAAACTAGTATAATTAATAAAAAAAAAATATATTAAACAGCGAAGTCCTTCTCTTTTGAGCACACTGGGATAAATTTCAATACACTGTCAAAATGCTCCTGTGAACAACAAATAGAAATATATTATTGTTCAAATAAATGCATGTATTTTGTCATCAACATTACACCATGCACTGGTTTTGTAAATAAGCCCAAACAGCTGCTGTTGTGGTGTTCGCAATGGTGAATGTTTAAATCGCGTTCTGCTGTCCGTGTTTTTTCAGCCTACGATGAAAAAAAGGATGCTAATTTGATAATACATGTCTATTTTTAGATGAAACAAGTGCTCTTTTCACTACAAGCAAACAATTATATGAATAAATGAATCTTTCTGCATTTTGTGTAGGAAAACCACATTTTTTGCTGCATTCGCAACACTACCAGTATTGTGGATGACCCGACATACCCCTCACACAAACTCTTCACCCTCTTGCCATCTGGAAAAAAGGTACAGAAGCATTCGGGCCCTCACAGCCAGACTGTGTAACAGTTTCCTCCCTCAAGCCATCAGACTCCTCAATACTCAGAGACTGGACAGACACACGCGTACACACACACGAGCCAAAGAGGAAAGAGCTCCAGAAACACTTAGAGGTACCATCATCACAGAGAAAACAATAAGCAATGCACTCCACCACCATGGCCTCTATGCACACTCACCCTGCAAGACTCCATTACTAAAATAAAGGCATGTTGAAGCTTGTTTAAAGTTTGCTACAACTCATTTGGACAAGCCTATGAAATACTGGAAGAGTGTAGTCTGGTAAGACAAGAGCAAAACTTTACTTTTTGGCTGTCATACTACACACTATGTTTGGATAAGAAATGGCACCGACATCACCCTAAAAACACTATCACCAGTGAAGTTTGGAGGTGGAAGCATCATGGTGTGGGACTGTTTATCATCGCATGGTACTGGCAGACTTCGTATAATTGAAGGAACGATGAATTTACCCTTTACCTGGAGATTCTTGAGAAGAATCTGCTGCCGTCCACCAGGATGATGAAGATGAGACGTGGGTGGACCTTCCAGCAGGACAAAACGATCCAAAGCATACAGCAAAGGAAACTCTCCATTGGTTTCAGAGGGAAAAAAAATCAAGGTGTTAGAATGGCCCAGTCAACTGTAGGTCAGTAATAGTATTTTATAATCAATGCAAAAGTTTACTGGTAGTCAATGCAGTGTGGATAAGATAGGGGTGATGTGGTCATATTCTGGTTATAGTAAGGACTCTTGCAGCTGCATTCTGGACTAATTGCAGTTTGTTTATGCACCTACTGGAACAGCCAGACAGTAAGGCATTACAATAATCCAACTTAGAGGTGACAAAAGCATAAACTAATTTTTCTGCATTGTGTAGTGACATTATGTTTCTTATCTTAGCAATATTTCTGAGATGAAAGAAGGCTATCCTAGTAATATCTATATGAGCATCAAATGAAAGACTGGAGTCAGTAATCACACCAAGGTCTTTTACTGCTGAACTTGACACAAAGGCCATCCAGATTTACTATGTAATCAGAAAGCTTACTTCTAGCTGCATGTGGTCCTAGTACAAGTACTTCTGTCTTGTCAGAATTAAGTAAAAGGAAGTTAATAAGCATCCAGTGTCTTATGTCTTTTACACATTCCTCAACTTTACTGAGCTGGTGTGTGTCACCTGGCTTTGCTGAAACATACAACTGTGTGTGATCAGCATAACAGTGGAGGCTAATTCCATGTTTACGAATAATTTGACCCAGGAGTAGCATATATAAAGCAGAATTGATAATCAAAATCTGATAATGATCAGTCAAATATGACCTGAGCCAGGAGAGGGCTGTCCCCTTAATGCCAACAACATTTTCTAGTCTATCAAGCAGAATAGTATGGTCAATGGTATCAAAAGCTGAACTAAGGTCAAGCAACATGAGCAAGGAGATACAACCCTGATCAGAGGCCAATAGCTCATTTACCACTTTAACCAACACTGTCTCTGTGCTATGATGAGGCCTAAATTCTGACTGATACATTTTATGAATGTTATTTCTATGTAGGTAAGGGCATAGATGCTGTGCTACAAAATTTATTAAGATCTTGGAGGTAAAGGGGAGATTTTATATTGGCCTATAGCTTGACAATTGACAGGGGTCAAGGTCAAGTTTTTTAATCAGAATTTTAATAACTGCTAGTTTAAATGATTTAGTTACATAGCCAGTGCTAAGGAAAGAACTGATTATATTTAGAAAAGGTTTGAATGCTTCTGGAATAATCTGTTTGAAGAAACATGTAGGTAAGTGATCTAGTATACAAGTTGATTTTGATGAAGAAATTAATTAAATTAGTTCAGTATCTCTAATGGGAGTAAACCATTCCAATCCTTGATCCGATAATGTTATATTATAATCTACAGAGTTACTGTAGTTATAAAACTGTCTGGTTTTAAATTAATAGTCTGAATTTTTTGTATAATATTTTCAATTTTGCCAGTAAAAAATTTCATGAAATCCTCGCTGCTATAAAATGATTGTGTTTTCAAAGTTTCTGTGGTGGTTTTATTCCTAGTTAATTTTTCTACAGTATTGAATAAGAATCTAGGATTATTTTTATCTTCAATTAAGGTGGAGAGATAGACTGATCTTGCAGCACGAAGACATTTTCTGTAGTTCAGGAGGCTCTCCTTCCATGCTGTTTGAAATACTACCAATTTGGTTTGACGCCATTTACCTTGTAATTGTCGAGTGGTCTGTTTTAAGGTACACATGTGTGACTGTTATCCCAGGGTGCTAGCTTTTTCTTTCTAATTATTTTTCTTTCAAGTGGAGCTACCTTAACTCTAGCGTGTAGCAGAACATTGACTCTAAGCATTTAGTCGCCTGATCAAGTTCTTTGAGATCAGACAGTAATCCACAGCTGATATCTCTGGGAGGTATTGATAAAACTCTGTGCAGTAGATGACATGAATGTACATTTGACATGGTAGCTGGAAAGATGCAAGTATTATGATCAATACGCAGTTTAAACAAGATGAGATAATGGTCTGAGTTAGCTTCAGACTGTGGAAGTATGACTATATTTTCTATATTTAATCCATATGTTAGTATCAGGTCAAGAGTGTGACCACCATTATGAGTGGGTCTTATTACATTCTGATTGACCCCTACTGAATCTAGAATAGACACAACCATTGTTCTCATTGGGTCTTCTGAGTTATCAAAATGAATATGAAAGACACCAACAATTAAAGCTTTATTTAGATAAACAACCAGATTCAAGATGAAATCTGCAAATTCATTAAGGAATTCAGAATATGGCCGTGGGGGTCTGTAAATAATCCTTTGCGGAATTGACTCAGTAGACATATTTTATGTGGCTACAAATGTTATACTAATATAAAGAACATCAAAAGAGTTGAATCTATGACTACGTTTGTGTGATACCTAGATTATCATTATAAATAAGTGCAACACCTCCTCCTCTGCCAGTCAGACAGGACTGATGTATCCAGAATGAATACAGTTATAACTGTATCGAGTTATAAATGATAACTGATACAGTTTTAACTGTTATAACTGTTATAACAGTTATAACTGTATAGAGAAGGACTGGATTCATTGAGTGCTATGTACTCATTTGGTTTAATCCATATTTCTGTTAACACATTATATTAAACGCCTGATCAGTAATGGTTTTGTTAACAATACGTGCTTTAGATGCACAAAGCAAAGACCTGCCATGAACTGGAAGCTGCTGGGACATCAGTGTCACTCTCTACAAGCAAGCCTTACATTGCCATGGACTGAAAGGCTGCAGTCCATGAAAGAAGCCCCTGCTCCAAAATCGACACTTCCAAGCCTGTGTAAAGTTTGCGGCTGACCATTCGGACAAAAGCCTTCTGGATGAATGTTTTATGGTTAGATGAGACAAAGATTGTGTTGTTTGGCCACAATGACCAGAGGTATGTTTGGAGGAGTAAAGAACACTGTGCCGACTGTTAAGCATGGTAGTGGTAGCATTATGCTCTGGGGCTGTTTTGCTGCCAGTGAAACTGGTGCATTGCACAAAGTGGATGGAATAGTGAAGAAGGAGGACTACCTTAGAATTATTCAGCATAATCTCAAACCATCAGCCAGATGGTTGAAACTTGGACACAATTGGGTGTTCCAGCATGACAATGACCCCAAACGCACATCAAAGCTGGTTGTGGAATGGATAAAGGAGGCTAACATTAAGCTTTTGGAATGGCCTTCCCAAAATCCTGATCTTAACCTTATTGAAAGTTTGTGAACTGTGCATAAAACATTGACATGACATTCATGTTCATGATGAGTGTATGCAAACGTCCAACCGCAAATGTATATTTTTCTCATATGGATTCATAGGGGTGCAAATAATTGTTGCACACCTATATTTAACAAAGATATTTTTTTGATAAACCTGTGTTGTGTTTGAAATTGTTCGGTGTCCATGAGAGTATTCATGTAAAAATTTTTTTTGACAAAATCAAAAGGTTAAACAATAGACAATTTTTGACAGCCTTATTTGCTCATATTTACCAAGGGTGCCAATAGTAATGGAGGGTACTGTAAACCTTGCAGCCAGAACTACTGTCATAATTGGTATTATAGAAAATTAATCAACACTTTTTGGTCAATCAGAATCAAGCATTCAACATTGTGGTATAAGGAATTATATAATAGTCATAGTTTTGCAACAGCAGATAAAAAGGACTGTATTTCAAAATCTTTCATTTGTCTTTTCTCTCTCACTCACTCACTCACTCACACACACACACACACACACACACACACACACACACACACACACACACACATTTATACAGACCCATGGTTATTTAGTGTGCTGCACTGTAATCACACAACTTATCTGCCTTACCAAGGCTTCTCTCTCTATCCTTTTTCTTTTCCTTCTTCAGCTGCAAAGCCCACAGGAGCTACTCACTCTGTCAGCCAGACAAGACTTTGCTTTTATCCAGCCACTATCTTAATTCTTTTTAACTTGCTAAAGGCAAGTGCACTGGTAAGAGCGAATTAGATTTTTCCCCTCCCAAACACCCAACATCAGAGGAGCCAAAAAGCCAAGTACCACCTTGAACATGCACATGGAGGTCAAGCAGCCATTAGCCTGTTCCAACCCTTGTGCAAAACAGTCATACTGGGGCTGAAGGTTGATGAGGGACGCTGCTAATTTCTGGCCCAGCAGGCTCTGTCAAAGGCCGCTGGACATGACACGTTCCCTCTCAGTAGGACATAGACAGGGACCAGGTTTTATGCTACAATAAGGAGCTGACATCCACCTGGACATGTCACAGCCCAATGCCTTCTGGGCTAAAGACATCAGATGGGCCACTTAGAGTGGAGCATGAGGAGGACAAAGGCAGTGCATGAGCTGAATACAAAAAACAATTTCCATTAAAGTCAGCTCAGTTTTCTCAACTTTTTTCACTTTTGAATAACTTGTTGAGTTATTCAGCACTATAAATAGAAGAATAAATAAGTTTTGATGCTTTTGCCCAAACTTTCTTCACAAAGATGGTACATATAATTGTTTAGAGGCTTGGACCCCATCAGATGCAGATACAATATAAAAACCCACACATATAGCATGCTGTTACTCACAATCTAAACAAATATAAGCCAACCCACAAAACTTATTAATGCTAGAGAAAATATTCACAGGCAACTAGAGAATCAGGACAGTTTGGTGGTGCAGTGGGCAGCATTGCTGCCTCACAGCTCCATGGTTCCTAGAGGGTTCTTAGGAGGAACCTGGCTAGTTTCTGTTCTCCCTGTGTATGCATGGGTTTCATCCAGGCTCTACAGTATCCTTTCACCACCAAAAATTGTGTGTGGGTGGATTGGCTACTCTAAAGGTATAAATGAGTGTGAATAAGTGTGTACATGCATCCTGCGATGGACTTGCCCAGTGTTCCCACAGAAGGCTCTACTGCAACCTTGACCAGAATAAAGTGGTTACAAAAGATGAATGAATGAAAATATAGAATCCTCTTTGCCTTGTAGTACAATGTAGTACAAGTTCAACATGGTATACAACTTTTCTAGGGAAACAGGATGTTTTGGACAATAGTACTACATCAACAGTGCAAGCAAGAGCCTTACAAATGGTTGATGCCACTATTAACAGATTTTTTTTGAGGAACTAAAAAAAAAAGCAATCAAAAAGTAGCAGTATTTCATTCATTTCATTTTACCACTGCAAATGTCTTAATATGCATTATAATGACCAACATTCAGAACATTCAAATAATGCACTCCATGATCATGTGTTCTCTTGTTTTGGAATTGTCTGGCCCATCCTCCTGAGACCACTATTATTTCTGTCCAGTCTCAATATTTTCCCAGAATTCTCAGTGTGGGCAGGAACCAGTTTACATAACCTCTTTCCCATTGATGCATTGCTCATGTTTGAGGCTTGAGGCCCAGAGCCTGGCACTGTGTTCGCTCCCCTTGTGTGTTGAATTATGTACTACAGGCCTCCTGCCTGTCTTTCTTGCCTACCCTATTGGGATGACCTGTTGGCTCTGCAGTTGCTCGTGGGCTCGCCACATGAAGTCTCCATCTTTTAGTCTTGCTATATCCACATAGCACCAAATTTGGGTAGTATTCATGCTTTTTTCTGACCAGGGCCCATGTGTCAGTAAACACACCAGACAAATCGGGCCATATGGCAGCTTAGTGCATTGATTTCTGGAGATGCTTCAGGGCAACAGTTATTGAGAACAATGCCAGAAAATTATTTCATGAAAAGTGATTGATATTCAGTAAACAGCTTAGTTTCTGTAAGATGAAAAAGTCTTAATAATAATTCAGTGTTGGTGACTTAAGCACAACATTTTCGTTAATATTTACATGGGGAAAGTTATTCATATTCAGTAAAAGAGATCTCTTTCTGCTTGTATCCATCTGTATCTTTTATGACCTGACATGATGGAGGGCTTGAAGCAAAGTCACTTTGCTCAACCCTGGCAGGACCTCATCAAATGCTGCCAGCTATTTCCAATATGATCTTTATGGTATTGTTTTAGAGGGCATGATTTTAACTATCAGGTTCTGTCTTTATTCTATGGATCATAATGCTGAATACTGGAGGGAAACGGCATGATCTCTCTATGTGTGAGCTTGTAATTGCCTATCATCGGTGATTGACAGCAATGACAGTCAATCAATCTCTCAGTTTGTTCCTATATCTTGATATTGACTATAAAAAACAACAACCCTGACTTCCACTCAGTGTAGGCTACTGATTTAAAATCACATCTCCGTTTTATAAGATATAGCCAGAGCATCTGATTGTTCTCAAAGCATTACTTAACCCCCATTTAGAAGATAACAACACTTATGGCCCAATGCTTGACAGGAAGGCCATTATGTATGCACCAAAGTACTTTCATATTTCTACGGGTAATCAAATTTGGTTTGTCATAAAGCCCCCATGACATATTGTTCTCTCAGAGAGGATCAAGGTTATAGACAGACAGTAGAACGATATCATAAATTCTAAACAATTTTCATACAAGCATACTTCCATCAAATAAGCTGACATTAACATTCTCCTAAAGTTTGCCAGGTTTTGTGAAAGAAAGATAAACGGTGTCTTATTTGTAATAAAGATGCTGACAGAAATGTTTTGAAAATGTGGTGGAGGCAGGCATGTTAGATTATAATATTTGCCTTATTATTTTATTATAGTTTATAACAATATAACATACTGTATTAAAATATTACTTCAAGACCAGAAATTATTCCTTAATCAGCAGTTCTGTACACCAACTTTCACAGAATTCTTATCATAGGAGTTATGTGATTGCTTTCATTGTAAAGGACACATGCAATGCTATTTTAAACATGCCCAAAACAAAACATAATCTTTTGACTATAAACACAGAAGTGTTGAATATTATGATTTATACCAAAGTGCTCTTGAATTAACAGATCTGTTTGGTCAGAGGTTGTTGATACATTTTCTTTAACACCAATAGTGCTGGCTGCAAGGCAAATCACACATCGATATTAATGCATTTGTTTTCTTATGTTATTATTACTATAGTGACAGTTCACACAGGGTTTCCACATAAACAGACAAAAAACAAACAAACAAAAAACAACAACAACAAAAAAATTTGTTACTCCTCCTGGAAGGAGTGTCCAGTGTCAGTTGGAAGTACCTGTAACTTAAAGACTTTTTTGACATAAGATGTTTGTTTTCATGGTAACATGACAAACTGCATTGATTTGTCTTATTTGCTTCAAGTGAGAGAAAAAAGTAAGGCTTGTGAGGGAATGACTGTTTTATAACATGCCATAACAGAACCTTGTTTTACAGATGTTCCACAACATTAATGTAACTAGAAATGCAGCAAAATTATAATGTGACATTCTTTCATTAATAATAATAAAAAATAATAATAATAATCTTTGGCAAATTGTGGTACTGTGGTACATATAAGAGCACTGAGACAGTTCAGGGTGTGCTGTATTTGGTTACTCTGGGTGGTATCAGTAACTCTGATACCACCTAGAGTAACTTAATTTTGGGCCCCATCACACCACTCTGCCATTAATTATTTTTTATGACAGCATGCAATGTGATTTTTTTTTTATTCCTTACAAATCATATAACCAAGCACATAGGTGCAAATATATGTAGACATGCGTGTTGTAGGCCACCCTTAGTTAAATGCCAACATTTAACTTTTATTATATTAAAAGTGTATGAAAATACAAATTAACCTGTTATTGTATCACACTAATGTGTCCTCCAGTTTGAGTTGAGATTTCAGTTATTTGATGTATGTCATAACAACAAGCTTCATGTGTTATTACTGCTTTTAATCTATCTATGAATGACAACAAACTAATTTCTGAACACAGCTCTGTTCTTTTAACTTTTTTTCATTTTAATTCAGCAGGGTTTATGATATTTACTACATTTAGAAGTACGTTTCACATTTTACATGAAATTCAAGATTGGAATCACCAAATGCAAATATTTATGGTTGAGTGATATCACTACAATCTTATTTCATGATAACGATATGTTTTCTCAGGTAAGTCTATCAGTCGTATTCAAGGAAGAAATACTACAGAAATTGAATAAAGCAATTAAATGTCAAATAAAATAGATGTCACTATATAATATGTACAGTGAATACAGTGATTCTTAAGTTATTCAGTCAGTGAAGAGTGAGTGAGTGATTTTCTTTCTGTCTTTTGTAGTTTGATTAAGATTATAAGACTTAATGCACAGATCCAATATACTGTATTGACACACCTCAATTCAGTTTTTCCCCCAACTGTTTACATACACTTAAGGCATAACTGACTGTGTTTGCATGAATCCTTGGCCATACCTGCATTTTGACATGAGGTGTGTTTATTTGGCTGTCCAAGCGTAATAATCCACTAAGGAGAACTCAATTCGTAACTTGCACTATGAGGGGGCTTTCTGTGCGCACACACTTGAAACACGCACACAGAAAGCCTGGTAAGAAAGATGGTCAGGCAGGGAGACATTAATTAATTTCTTGTATTCACAGGTGATTCTAGACTCTATTGTGGCCCTAGGCAAAAATTCTCAGGGGCCCCCTCCAACCAGCATTTGTCACTATTATGTTATAAATAACCTGACACCAATCAAAAAATGTGCACAATATAAACTTTTGTATTTATTGCAAATGTTCACATTAGTACAATTTTCAAACTATAAATACAAAGAACAATAATTAAAAAAAAACTTTAATAAATAACTCCAAGTCAGAAGACCATTAATAATCATAAATAAAATTTATAAAAATATAGAACAAAATATAAATATATAGACCAATAAACCATTACAAAACACTTAAAATAAAAGCAATATAAACATAGTACACATTATATATCTACAAACTGATTTTTTTAGTTTTCTTTGGGAACTAAACCCACTTTATAACGCCAGTGCTCATCAACACCCTTTCAGAATTGATTCTACAAATGCTGCTTACGGACCTTGGCTAGTTCAAATGCTGTCTCTATGTCCTCCATATCTAAATAACAGCATTCGGTTATTTACTGTTATACTAAAACAAACGATCGTTATTATCTGATCCACTTACAACTGCCTTGCTTTCTTTTTTCCTTATTCTATTTTTTCTCTTTCTTTTTTCACTTCCTGATGGAAAAGTCCTCTTCATTTTCCTTCATTGATGATGTTTTTTTATGTCTTTATTACGGCCAAAAAGTCCCTGGGAATGACATAGGACCCCTTTCAGGAGGTTTCCGACTGTCATGTCATTGCAAATCATCCATTGTCACTGCGGCTACCACATTTTGAGACATTGCTGTGGAGTAAAGTTTGTCAGCCCTCTGGGGCTCCCTAACTGCCTGGTATACTAGTTAAAAAGTGTAGATTTCTGTAAGTAAATGTTTGTTTAACATTTATGGGAGGAGTCCAAGCTTTGTAGTGGTCAGTTAGAGGGAAAATTTTCAATATAAAGGAATTTCCAGTTTCTCAGTAACATGACAAGCTACGCTTTTTGTCTTTTTAATTTGAAAAGAGAGATTAACTATTAACTAGGGATAATGTCAAGCTCAAGACAAATCTAAGCCCAGAACTAGCTAAAATCGAGTCAAGACAGAGACTTAAGGGGTTTGATGTCAAGTTAAGATTGAGTCCAAATGAAATTGAGAGCGAGTCAGGATTTGAGACCAAAAACTATCAAAAACCTTTTGAGCCTTTACTTCAAATAGTTGTCAAATAATAGATTGTTTGGCGTATTGTACCATTAAGTAGGTCATATTTTCTAAAAGAAATAATTACTTTTTTGTCATACTTTGTGCATGTGAAAATAAAAGAAAATAAAAGAAAATAAAAGAAAACACAAACATTTATATAAACTCCTGGTCAAGACCAAGATCACATTTAGTGAGACCAAATCCCAGGACCAAGACAAGTCCAAGTGACTAATGCTAAATATAATCCCACATGAGTTTTACTGTACATATATTTCTGGCTGACCATTTTACTGGTTAAAAATGTGCATTTTAAGAAGTCAGCTGCCAGAAATGATTGTTGCTCTATTGGGAAAGTGAGGTGATGGACACACATAGACACAATCATACACACACACACACACCATCTGGAAGAACACCGTGTCCTACTGAAGTTCCAGGGAGCAATTTGAACTTTGTCAGCATACTTATTGATTTGACATGACCTTTGATAATGTCAGCGTATCTTCTAATGTCCCCCCTACAGTCTCCCACCACAGGCCTCTAACAGAGCATAATGCTAAGTATAAAAACTTTGTGTGTTTGTGTGTGCGTGCACTTTGGAAATAGAGCACAATGAATTAGAAGAGATACAGTACATGATTCCTGGACTGTTTTTAAATCAGTCTGTAAGTCACTCTGAATAAGGGCATCTGCCAAATGCCACAAATGTAAATGTAAACACTTCTACAGTTTCAAACTTATTTTATGTGTGTATGCATATATTTGCACCATTATCCAGAAAAAGATTCTCAGTTCTAATGTGACCAAAATCTAACATTTTGGCCTTGTCACAAAGCATTATATTTGGAAGAAACCAAACACTGCTCAGCACTCTGAGAACATCATCCCATCAGTGAAGCATGGTGATGGTGGTGGCATTGTGCTGCAAGTTACCTGTGGCCTCTTTCTTTGACTAATCCCTTACTTACCTAGTCACTGACATTTGATGGATGGCCTGCTCTAGGCAGAGTCATGGTTGTTCCATATTGTTTTTAATTTTTAGGCTGGGATATATTTTTTTATAACCAAACCCTTTCTGAGGCTTTGTCTTGAAAAGTGTCTTAGAGCCATAGATAACCCAGGGGAAACCCATGTGGATACTGGGAGAATGGGGAGCCTCCAGAATCCAAGATGAATTTTTTATTCAATAAAACTCAGTTTTTACTTTACATACAGATTTACCAAATCAGTTTAATGAATTTATATTGGTAGTGTTTACCCCTCATACAGGAAAATGTTTTTAAAATTCACTGAAAAATAAACTGTTTATTTTTGATGCTTAAAAATTCACGGTTGTACGCACATAGGACTCAGTGTTGTAGTCTTGCTCAAGACTACAGTTAAAATTTAATTTTATATGCAGGAGCTTGTGATCTTTTGCACAATGTTTGCATTTTGACATAAGTGAGAAGAATCATGACCACTCCAGTTTGGCCTTTAATGATGACCTTATTTTAATTATACACTATATTATAGTTGATATAAGCTCATAACTGGAAAAAGAAAATATGTCAAAAATGTTTGAATAATTCTGATGCTAATTGAATTTGAGGTTACTCTGCAGATCCTGACTCATTTTGACTGGAGTATAAGAGTATCACTTTTCTTTATTAGTTATACTGCTTTTACCTAGGAATGAACCTCTGCTAATCACTGAGCACAATTAAATCCCCATTTAGTTTAATTTATCTAACCTAACTAGAGTTATTTTAATCAAAAGGAAACCTGTTAGAACATTTTTCCACACTAAGGCTAAACAGAATATAAGCTTCATTTTGGATTCGGTTAATTATTGTGATCATTACTACTTGCTATGGTGATAATGAGAAGGCAGACATATTTGTGATTCGAGTATAGGTTTGCAATTTATTCACTTCTAATGTATTCATTATTGCTCCTTTCATTCTGCTTTCCTTTCTTTCTTATACAAAAATACCTCATCAAAATGACTGCCCATTAATGTAGTCACATCGATGTACTTATGAAAAGGTTTCTGTGGCTCAGCGAACAGTGAAATCACCTCCAGAGCTGGATAGCATACAATAGGGTGAACTGGAAGCCTGCCAGCTGAATTTGGGTCCAAGTTGAGACAAAAGTTCTGCAACAAGAGGCTGAGACAAATACAGCACCTCATATGAATGCACCAAAGCAAACGCTTTGCCGCTGACGTCAAAGGCGGTTTGGTTAGACATTCAGTGTTTCTAGAGACTCTTCAGCGACTTAGAAAACCTGAACACATGGTCAAAATTAATGACACTGGCCGTTATTGGTCCACAGCAAGTCAAGGTCATTTTGCACAAACAGGGTTTCTGCTTGAACGATTTCAGACATAGAGCTTCCTTTGGAGGCATGATTACAGTTCCTCCTTCTGAGGTTTAATGTACCAGATGCATTTCAAAGGCTTTTCATCTAACTAAATAGGCTAATTGTAGAGCACACCCTTACAATCTATCCTTGTAACTGAAACAGCAAGATACACAGATACACTATAAAATAGACATATTGTATATCTAGCATACTATTCACTTATGGAGTGATTTAAAATATCCTACAATTTACATGTCTACAATGCAAACATTTTACCCATCATTACTTATGTAGTGCTTGCTACCTAATGCACTGGCAACATATCATTTCACTGGAGACATTATATGAATATCAAATTCATTTGCTTCACATCCATGGGTGCCTCCAAGGCTGCTGCAAAACTTAACAAAAAAGTTACTTCCCAACCACACCTCTACTTTCCCTGCACTGCAGAAATTATATCTTAGCAAGTGAAGATATTTGAAGTGAAGCTCAAGGCAGACATGAAAACCCTACATTAATAAAATTATCAATATGTTTATGTACAGAGTCCAATTGCGTGTAATGTTTAAATCCATTATTTAAAAAAAAGAAAGAACTTGGCACAAGAACTCTGTCTTGTGGACACCATTAGTTAGTATTAGAAACAACCAACTAACGGTAACATTCAATATGATGCTACCACCAGCTTGTTTCACTCATGGGGTGTTCTACGGGTGATGAGCAAAGCACTGCGGTTGCTAATATTGCATACACTATTATTGAATCACTTTAATAACAACTATAAACAAATGTCATTTCAAGCTTAAAAAGAGAAAAATGTTCATAAATGGCAGTTCATGTAGCTGTTCTAATGTGCATTCTTTATTACAATGCATATGTTTGCCTATATGACCTACATTATATTCATTCCTTAGTAAAAGCTGTAAAACATTTGTACATGTTTGAAAATTATTTAAATGAAAGTTTTAACATTTATACATTGTGCATATATGATTACAAAACTATTTTTAAATATTTAAATGATGAATTTGTAACAATTATTAACAGATAAAGGTTTATAACCTATTAATTTACTTATGTATGGGGTATGTCTCAATCAGCTCCCTAGTTCAGTAGTCAGGGCACTGATCAGAGAGTCAGCCATTTTAAAGGCTGTCTCAAATGCAAAATCCTGTTCACCCTAAAAAATCCCACAATGCACTGCAAAATCCAGGGAGCATTGGTGCTCACTATGCTCACTTACAGGAAATGAAGTCATGTTTTCTGAAGCCTCTCAGCTCAAAAAAAAAAAAAAAATGGGGGATGAACTCTCAGCCTTCCATCTACAAATTTAAGTAGATTGTTATTGTTGTAGCTCTCCAATGATTACTTATGTTAACAATTTTTAACTGTATTTTACATTCTATATACAGTTTCTTTGAATCTAATGACTTTTAAGCATTTAATGTTTAGAAATAAAAGCTAGTGTATGCTCCTGCTTGAAGTTCCATGTCAGAAATGCATATGATTAAGCTATCAAATGTATATGACATATAAAAGTTAAATATTTTAAATATGATGCTTCCACTTCCAAACTTCACTGTTGGTATTGTGTTTCAGGGTGATGTAAAGTGCCATTTCTTCTCCGAACATGGTGTGTAGTATGACAGACAAAAAGTTCAATTTTGCTCTCGTCTGACCAGACTACACTCTCCCAGTATTTCATAGGCTAAATGAGTTGTAGCAAACTTTAAATGAGCTTTGACATGCCTTTCCTTTAATAATAGAGTCTTGCGAGGTGAGCATGAGCAGTGGAGTGCACTGCCTATTGTTTTCTGTGACAGTGGCACCTGCTGCATCCTAGTGTTTCTGGAGCTCTTTCCAAGTGGTCCTTGGCTCTTGGGGTATTCTTCTGACTATTCTTCTGACTCCCTGGTCAGAAATCTTGTGAGGCGCTTCTGTGCATGACGGCGATGGGTTGATGACGGCGTGATGTTGCTTCCACTCGCTCATAATGGCCCCAATGGTGCTTACTGGAAGATTCAGAAGTTTTGAAATATGTCTATATCCAATTCCTTCAATATGTTTTACAACAATAAGGCTCTGAAGGCCTTGGGAGAGTTCTTTGCTTTTACCCATCATGAGATCTTTCTTGTGACACCTTGGTAACAAAAAGCCTTTTTATAGACCAATTTACTAACCCAGCTGATTTTAATGTGCACAGATAGGAGGTATAATTACTTACAGATTTCAGTTGGTTCCTTGCCTTAACTTGCCTTGGAGAACTACATTTTCTTATGTTCAATATTTTTTTTTTTCATTTGTCATTCCACTTTATTACACAACTTTATTTATGGACTTTAATGTTGTGAATTCTTTATATTTCCAGATTTCTTGAGTTAATACTGATGTCTGAAAATTTCATGTGAATAGCCTCATTGTAAATACATTTACTGAAATAAATGTTGACGTGTTCAATACTTATTTCCCCCACTGTATTGCAAGTTGCCCAGGCCCTGAAGCAGCAAAGCATCCTCACACCATCACATTTCCACCACCATGCTTGGCCATATGTTTGTTATTTTTATGGCGTTCTGTGTTTGGTTTACACCAGATGTAACGGGACCCCTGTCTTCCAAACAGTTCCACATTCCAGTCATCAATCCACAGAACATTCTCCCAAAAGCTTTGGGGATCATCAAGATGTGTTTTGGCAAAATTCAGACGAGCCTTCATGTTCTTCTGGGTTAGCAGTACTATTCGCCTCACCACTCTTCAACGGATGCAGTTATTGCCCAGTGTCTTTCTGATAGTGGAGTCATGAACAGTGACCTTTACTGATGCAAGAGAGGCCTGAAGATCCTTTGATGCTGTCCTTGGCTCTTTTGTGACTTGCTGGATGAGTCGTTGCTGTGCTCTTGGAGGAATTTTTGTAGGTCGGCCACTTCTGAGAAGGTTTTTTACTGTGCTGAGTTTTTTTCCATTTGAGATAATGGCTCTCACTGTGGTTCTTTGGAGTCCCAGAGCCTTTGAAATATCTTTGTAACCCTTCCCAGACTGTTGCATTTCAATCACCTTCTTCCTCATAATTTATGGAATTTCTTTTAATTTCAGCATAGTGTGTTACTTAATAAGACCTTCTAACATAATTCATGCTGTTGAAAAAGTTCTATTTAAGTGTTGATTTGACTGAACAGGATTTGCAGTAATCAGGACTGGTTGTGTCTAGTCCAGCTGAACCCCATTATGAATGCAGTTTCATAGATTTGGGGAATTAAGGTGGCAAATACGTAACTAACTAAGGTGGCAAATACGTTTTCACACAGGCCCAGGTGGTATTGGATAACTTTTTTGCTTCAATAAATGACATTATCATTTAAAACTATTTTTTTGTTTACTTATGTTGCCTTTGTTTTATCTTAGATTTTGTTTTAATTTGTGAAATAATTTAATGAGATATACACAAGAACAGAATAAATCAAGATGGGGCAAATACTTTTTCACAGAACTGTTCTCATTAACAAAATTTACTCCTGTGGCTATGTGTGAGTGTGTATGTGGGTGTATATACAATTCTATTGCAAGTCCATGTATTTACAGCCAAGCTAACCCTTCCTGACCTGTGGGATTGAGCTTGCAGTTCTCTCATTACCTGCAGCAGAGCCTTCACCTCACCCCTAATGGCCTTTTTTATTTTCAAACACATCCCAGCTTGCATATAAATACTCTGACTGGCTGAATCTGGCATTCTGGTTCCCGTAGACGCCATGGCAAGGGCCATGGGGCTTGTATGAAATTGTCTAGGAAGCTAGGAGGCACAGAGCTTGGCAAGAAGTTGTGTGTATTGGGAAAATAGTTCCTGAGTACAACAGTGTGTATAAGGAGGGTAGTTGATCGCTCTGCTGGAGCTAGTAACCTTGTTTTGTTGGTCTGCAAAAGTCTTGTATAACTGTCAGTGGTGTTAGTGGACATGGTAATGGAAATGTGAATGTCCTTAGAGAAGATAGAATGTTGTCCTTTCAAAGTCTATCACTACAAGAAATCCAGAGGTTTTGACTACTGGACAAAATATTATCGAATTTATTTATGTATTTTCCCAATTCAAGCACTGCTAAGAGCTTTCAGAAATATGCAAAGAGGTTTTCTGCATTCAAAAGGTTTATCCAGCACCGTACTAGACTGCTAAAAAACTTTGTAACAGTGCCAGAATGAGTCATTAGGATCTGATTCACAGGGGATCATTTGTGCTTTCAAACTGACAGTCATGCCCAACATCCGTCTGTTTTACAGGTTTAACAGTGGATGGTAGGGAACAAACTCACTGGCCTGATGGGCTCGTTCCTTGCTTTACATTTGCAGTTGAATTATAAAGACCTCAAACCTGGAGTTTGGAGTGTAAGGTAGACAGATATAAGGAGAGAATACAGGTCCAGACATGGAATAAGAAGACTAAGAAAGCTTTTTACAGCCTTGTTAGTCAAGTTCTTCGTGAGTTTTCTACCAGGGATGATGGAAGGTTGGAGTCTGCTCCCCACGGCTGCTCTCCAGCTCACTGCTTTTTAATTAAAGAAGGGTATGAGGGGACAGAGGGGAAAACAGCATGTTGACTAGCCTCTGGAAATTGAATTGCATTATGTTGTGCTAATTTATGCCTCTGTTTGTGAGTGTCTCATCGTCATGGCCTATTTTGTCTGCTGTGTTGCGACTAAAAGAAAGGTTTTGCCCTCTTGAATCATGGCAACACATTTTTGTGTATACTGTGTTATACACAGTGTAGTCTAATCTAAATGATGGCTTAAAGGGAATAAAGGGGTGACATGATATGTTTTCAGTTTATCACAGTTAGATCACAGACAGACAGTTACTGTTAATTCATGGAATGATAGGCCAAAAAATAGAAAAAATTCTTTTCTTTTTTTTTTTTTTTTACTGTATATTACTTTATATACATATATCTTTGATCAGTGAAACTAATTTTGTCTGTCACACGTTTAGAAAGCCTAACCATGTGACTGTTTTGGAAACTTATTATAAAATAATGAATAAATAAAATAAAATAACGATTGAACAACAACAAAAAAAAGGCTTTCTGCGGTTTGGGTACATTGTCAACTGATGGCAACAAATAAAGTAAGTGATGTGGGGAAATTGTGACATTAATAACATGAAATAAGTTTAAACATAATAGGTAGTTATTAGCACAAATTGTGAACTACTGCCCAGGTTATTCCACTTTAAGCAGAGAAAAGACTTGTAGTGACTATTGTCTCCAGTCACCTGGCACCATTCCATGCAGGTGGCGTTGACACAGGCACGAGGATCTGGGGAGCTGCCTCCATTTCTGCATATGAGTAAACCGAGGTACTTGAATTTTTCCACTAACTTCAGGTTTTCTCCATCGGTGCTGATGGTTCCATTGGTTTCAGGGCCACATTCCATATATTCTGTCTTCTTGATGTTCAAAGTTTGAATTCACCAAACTGTCATTCCATTGCTGCACTTTCTCCTCCCGAGAGCCAATCAGCAATGAACATTTGATATTCAAAAATAACTCGCCCTGTCCTTTTTGAATTAATGTTGGGTTAATGTAGGTTTCTGGATTTGCTGAAGCTGAGTGTTTTAAATTTTGCTATTGTGTTTTTGTGTTAATGGGTTTTGCACTTATAAGCCACCATAAAATTCTCCTCCTGGAAGTGCTTGCCAACTACCACAAACACCACACCTCCTCCTGACCTGTGGGCTTGAGCTTACAGCTCCCTCATTACACCTCCAATGGCCATTTCTATTTTAACCACAGTTTTTATAAATATAAATTTATAAATAAATTTATGTGCTACTGTTATTCCTATCCTCTATAACTAACCAACAATGCTGCCATTATTGTTATTTTTTCTTGTTACTTCAACAATAATGAAACATGAGACAATTATATGTTGTAATGAAACAAAATATTAAATACTGAATAAACATTATTTATAGACCTATCAATTTATATTATTTTATATATTTATACAAGGCTGCATTTTACTTTACTGTGCAGAAAACAAATATTAAAAATTATGCAACCGTTAGTTCCAGGTCCACAAATTTGATTGGTCAAGCAGTGTTCCAAGAGTGCTTATATTTCCTATAACCATACTGGGACGTTTTACTGTTTGTATCACTCCAATTGTCTGTGTTCCCCACATAACGTTTCACTTCCTAGTTTGAAATGTTTACTACAATAGTGTTAGTGACATCATCAGAAAACATGGCAAGCAATATTTTTTGGGAATATAACTTATGACTTAAAATATGAAAGCTCATCAGATGAATATGAAAAGGAAGAAGGGATGCAATTAATGGGGATGTACAAATCAGTGTGAGGTAGCTAATCAGTTAGCCGATGGGCTATAAAATGAGCGTGGCTTCTTTGAGATCTATTTCCGCTAGCAGAGCAAAAATAAACAGAACATTTGGCCATATTGTGTCCAAAATGTCAATTAATATTAATTAAAAGCATTTACATTTATTGGAGTCTTTTAAGTTTTCAGCACCATACCTACAGTGGAGGAAATAAGTATTGAACGCATCAACATTTGTTTCAGTAAATATATTTCCAATGAAGCTATTCACATGAAATTTTCACCAGACATCAGTATTAACTCAAGAAATCTGGAAATATAAAGAATTCACAACATTAAAGCCCATAACTAAAGTTATGTGTAATAAAGTGGAATGACACAGAGAAAAAAGTTTTGAACTCGATAAGAAAAAGTGGTTCTCCAAGGCAAGGAAAGGCAAGGAACCAGCTGAAATATGTAAGTAATTATACCCCATGTCTGTGCAAATTAATATCAGCTGGGTTAGTAAACTGATGGTCTATAAAAAGGCTTTTTGTTACCAAGGCGTCACACAGGAAAGATCTCATATTGGGTAAAAGCAAAGAGCTCTTCCAAGATCTTCGCAACCTTATTTTTGCAAAACATATTGATGGAATGGGATATAGACATATTTCAAAACGCCTGAGTCTTCCAGTAAGCACCACTGAAGCCATTATCCGCAAGTGGAAGCAACATCACTCTGTCATCAACCGGCCATGCACAGGAGCTCCTCGCAAGATTTCTGGAGTCAGGGAGTCAGAAGAATAGTCAGAACGGTAGCCTAAGAGCCAAGGACCACACAGAAAGAGCTCCAGAAACACTTGGAGGCAGCAGGTACCATCGTCACAGAGAAAACAATAAGTAATGCACTCCACTGCTCACGCTCACCCCACGAGTTTACTAAAGAAAATGCATGTCGAAGCTTTTTTTAAAGTTTGTCCAACTCATTTGGACAAGCCTATGACATTCTGGGAGAGTGTAGTCTGGTCAGATGAGAGCTAAATTTAACTTTTTGGCTGTCACACTACACACCATGTTTGGAGAAGAAATCGCACTGCACATCACCCTAAAAACACTATACCAACAGTGAAGTTTGGAGGTGGAAGCATCATGGTGTGGGTCTGTTTTTCATCACATGGTACTAGCAGACTTCATATAATTGAAGGAATGATGAATGGAGCCCTTTACCGGGAGATTCTTGAGAAGAATCTGCTGCCATCCACCAGGATGATGAAGAAGAGATGTGGGTGGACCTTCCAGCAGGACAAGGATCCAAAGCATATAGCAAAGGAAACTCCCTATTGGTTTCAGAGAAAAAAATCAAGGTGTTAGAATGGCCCAGTCAATCACCTGACTTGAATCCAATTGAACAAAATTTAAAGACAATATGTTTAGAAGAATGGGCCAAAATTACACCTAAATACTGTGGCCAATTAATTTCTTCATACAGTAAGCAACTAGAAGCCGTCATTACAAACAATGGCTTCTCCACTAAGTATTAAATAAATTTCAGTTAGCGTGTTCAATACTTTTTTCCTGTCATCCCGCTTCATTTATGGACTTTAATGTTTGGATTTTTTTTTTTATGTGTGTGTGCATTTCTTGAGTTAATAACAAAGTCTGGTGAAAATTTCATGTGAATAGCCTCATTGGAAATATAATTACTGAAAAAATACGTTGATGCATTCAATACTTATTTCCTCCACTTATTTCCCTTAAATTCAATGGTGGAGAATTCAACAAATTAATCTAAACAGCTCATTTTCCCTACAATAGTGTGATTTTTAAATCATCACACTTCTACAACAGTATACTATCCCGCTGAGATTATCCACAAAAACAAGAATGCATTTTGGGCATAAAATGTTTTTGGCAGGTGCAATACTTTAGGGTATCCACATCAGCAGTCAGTGCAGAAGCTCCAATAAGAAGTAGAGTATAAGAATGAGGAGACACAGCAGTACAAGTGTGTCTAGATCAGGCACTGACATCACATTAGAAAGCAGGAGCACATACTTTTTGACACAGAATGAGAACAGATGATTAGGTATGCTCTTATACTATAGTGGTTTAAAATAGTGTACATTGTGATCAGAGGGCAAGCAGGGAGTCCAGCAGGTCTACCTGTAAAAGAATGACTAAATAGGAGAGCCAAAAGGTGTATATAGTAGTGTAGCCAAACCGAGAATTATATTTGAATAGACATTAATTATTAGTAGTAATATTATAAATGACATTTACAACTTTATTAGAGACCACCTCAGCAGTGGTTTGTTCTAGGTCATAAATCTTTAATGAATCTTAGAAACTCACTGTGGATTTTTACAAGGCTTTTCTGTCAAGAAACACTAACCTGTCACAACATGTCAAATATATATTGTCATACGGGCAGACTGTGCATGAGCTAATTCAGTTTTAGCTAATCCCTTCATTTGAATATTGCATTAAACATTTCACAGCTTATAATGAGGAATTTATATCACTCATAATTCTCTTTACATCTCTCGTTATTGACATGAAAATTACTTTCTACTGACCTTTTCAACTAATCAGAAGATTAGATTGCCAGACATTTCATTTTTTAATTGTATTGTATCAATTTAAACTGACCACTGTTGTCAGGATTCACTGGTTTTCCATGCCACTTTGTATCAGATGTAGATGGACAGCCATGAGGCAGTGTTAATTTAACTTGACATAGTGATAACTAAATCTACTTCTTTCAAAGAGTCAAAATGTCAGAGCTGTAAGCAACATGATCCAAATTAGATTTGAGTTTTGTATCTGAACCTTGTCAAATGGATAGAGAGCAAGTGAAAATAGAGAAATTGACATTATTATTATTTGAAGTGATGAAATATTCATACAAGGGATTCAATTGGAACATTCAGTTCTTTGTTATTACAGTAAAACAAAGCTTTGAGAATACTCTAAGGTAAATAATGTAATAAATATATGGAATATTCAGTCAGTATGTTCAGGCTGACAGTGATACTGGTCTTTGTTTTACCATTTGGGGAAAGTTGTACTGTTTTTCTGGAAAATAACAACAGTAAAAAAAAAAAAAAAAAACTTTCCATTTCAGGCCACACTCATTTTGGGTTCAAGTATGAATGCAGATACATATATGGATTTAAATGGATTTATAATGGTTAAGGTAATGATTTTTTTTACATAAATCACATAGTTTGATGGTTGGTGACAACGGCCTATAAGATTAATACATGCAAAGTTCTAAAATACTGGTTAAAAATCTTAAGAGTTGTCAACATACAAATACAAATAGCTTTAAACTTCTCCTAGTAGTTTCCATCTTCCAGAATCTTAAGTTTGAAAGGTGTACGTGCCCTGTCCCTTGCCAATTGTGGACCAATCTCAGTATGAGAATACTTGCAGTATAAGAATATATTGCAGTCATGACCAAGTAGAAGACACTTGGATCCTATGAGTAAACTTTTTTTAAAAAAAAGTTAAAAATTCCTTCCCAAGGTGGCTCATGCCCCAATGTTCTTCAAAGCCGAAAGTGCCCTCAGGAGAAAAGGTATGTTTTTTAATTATTATTTTTTTTCCCTTTGTACTGTTAGATTTGTCTCAGAGTACATGTTATTAGTGATTAGTCCTCTAACTGTGATGCAGGAAGCAGTGACGCAGGAAGCAAGAACCTTTGATCCTTGAGTTGATGCTATTTCTTTAAAATTTCTATACTTTAAAAATATACGGTAATTTTTACTTTTATAATGTGCAAACACATCACCGATACTATTTTACATTTAAAACAATTGTAACGTTGTGATATCGCTAAGCTTTCATCGGACCTTACAAACATCTGTGACTAGCTTGTAGCCTGCTAGCATCACCTTACCACTAGCCTTGTTTTCCATTTCTCACTCATTTTCACTGTTTATAAAGGCAAATATGTCACTTGTTTCTCCACCTTTGAGTGCAGATGAGGACTTGCTCGAGCTGGACATGGTGGGAGGACCTCCTCCCCTCTGCTACACCCAGTCTTCAAGATCTCCACCAGGAACCACTTCTCCCCTCTTCGTGAGACCAAATCAAATGCCATTATCAGTGGAGACTCCATTGTTCGGAATGTCCGTGTCACCTCATCTAAAGGTAAGGTGCCCACACACTGTTTCTCTGGTTGACGTGTTCTTGATGTTGCTGCGCAGGTACCATCAATCCTGAAAAAAGATTAGAGCATCGGGGCTGTCGTGCTGCACACGGGGGTAAACGACATCAGGCTGCAGCAGAAAGAAATCCTGAAGAGGGACTTCGGTAGCCTGATCGAGACAGTATGCAGCAGATCCCCCTTGATGAAAATAATCATGTCTGGACTTCTCCCCACATACAGACGTGGACTTGAAAGGTTCAGTTGACTCTTCGGCTTAAACGAGTGGTTAATATCATGGTGTAACGAACAGAATCTGCTCTTTGTTAATAATTGGAATCTGTTCTGGGAACGTCCTAGGTTGTTCTGTGCAGACGGCCTGCACCCCAGCAGACAGCCCAGCAGACACCCCAGCAGATGGCCTGCACCCCAGCAGACAGATTTTATTACAAACCTGGTTGTTTCTCTAGACAATGCATTAATCGTTGGGGATTTTAATATTCATTTTCATAACCCAAAAGACCATCTGAAATCAGCTGTTCTAGATTAAATAGGGGTCAACCAGAACATAATAGGACCCACTCATAATGGTGGTCACACTCTTGACCTGATATTAACATATGGATTAAATATAGAAAATATAGTAATGCTTTCAGTCTGAAGGTATCTCAGACCATTATCTCATCTTGTTTAAATTATATACTGATCATAATATTTGAACCCGCCATGCTACCGCGTAAGATGTACATTCACATCACCTACTTCGCCGAGTTTCATCAATAACCTCCGAAACATCAATTATATTTGGATCACTGTCTGATCCCAAAGAACTTGATCAGGTGACTGAATGCTTAGAGTCAACGCTCAGCTACACGCTAGATAAGGTAGCTCCATTTAAAAGAAAAATAATTCGAGAGAAAAAGCTAGCACCCTGGTATAAACATGTACCTTAAAACAGACCACTCAACAATTAGAACATAAATGCTGTCAAACCAAATTGGTAGTATTACAAACAGTGTAGAAGGAGAGGCTTCCAAACTATAGAAAATCTCTTAGTGCTGCTAGATCAGTCTATCTCTCCACCTTAATAGAAGAAAACAAAAACAATCCTAGATTTCTATTCAGCACGGTAACAAAATTAACTAGGAATATGTCTAACACAGAAACAGGCATTATATAGTAGTGATGATTTCATAAATTTTTTCATTAGTAAAGTTGAAAATATTAGCTGTAAAATTCAGACTATTAATTTAAAAGCAGACAGTCTTATAACTAATCCTGTAGATGATAATATAGCAATATCAGATCAATGGTTAGAATGTTTCACTCCCCTTGCAGAGACCAAACTAATTTCATTAACGTCTTCAGCAAAATCATCAATTTGTATACTAGATCCCTTACCTACATGTTTTTTTTTTTTTTTTCAAACAGATTATTCCAGGAGTAATTGAACCCCTTCTAAATATAATAAATTCTTCCCTTAGCACTGGCTATGTACAAAAATCAGCAGTTATCAAACCCCTGATTAAAAAAAACTTGACCTCGATCCCTGTCAATTATCCAGCTAGAGGACAATTTCAAATCTCCCCTTTATCGCCAAGATCTTGGAAAAGGTTGTAGCACAGCAGCTATGCTTGTGCCTACATAGGAATAACATTCATAAAATATAACAGTCAGGATTTAGGTCTCATCATGGCACAGAGACAGCACTGGTTAAAGTGGTAAATAACCTACTACTGGCCTCTGATCAGGGTTGTCTCGTTGCTTGTGTTACTTGACCATAGTGCAGCTTTTGATACTATTGATCATACTATTCTCCTTGATAGACTAGAAAATGTTGTTGGCATTAAGGGAACGGCCCTCTCATGGCTGAGGTCTTATTTGACTGATCACCATCAGTTCGTAGATATAAATGGCAACTTCTGCATGCATACCAAGGTAAAGTTTGTTCCACAAGGTTCTGTTTTAGGCCCACTACTTTTTACTTTATATATGCTACCTCTCGGTCAAATTATTCGTAAACATGGAATTAGCTTCCACTGTTATGCTGATGACACACAGCTGTATGTTTCAGCAAAGCCAGACAACAGACAGCAGCTTAACAAAGTTGAGGAATGTATAAAGGACATTAGACACTGGATGCTTATTAACTTCCTTCTACTTAATTCTGACAAGACAGAAGTACTTGTACTAGGACCATATGCAGCTAGAAGTAAGCTTTCTGATTACATAGTAACTCTGGATGGCCTTTCTGTTTCATCATGTGCAGCAGTAAAAGACCTTGGTGTGATTATTGACCCCAGTCTTTCATTTGATGCTCATGTAGAAAATATTACTTGGATAGCCTTCTTTCATCTCAGAAATATTGCTAAGCTAAGAAATGTAATGTCACTACATGATGCAGAAATATTAGTTCAGGTTTTCGTCACCTCTAGACTGTAATGCCTTACTGTCTGGATGTTCCAGTAGGTTCATAAACAAACTCCAGTTAGTCCAGAATGCAGCTACTAGAACCAGAAAGTATGACCACATCACCCCTAGCTTATCCATACTGCATTCACTCCCAGTAAAATTTCGCATTGATAATAAAATACTACTATTGACCTATAAAGCACTGAATGGTCTCGCATCACAGTACCTGAGCGAACTTTTGGTCTTTTATGATCGGCCATGCCTACTTAGATCAAAAGGTGCAGGCTATTTGTTAGTAACTGGAATAGTGAAGGCCACACGTGGGTAAGAGCTTTCTCTTACAAAGCCCCACAGTTATGGAACAGCCTTTCAATTAGTTTTCGGGACTCAGACACAGTCTCAGTGTTTAAGTTCAGGCTTAAAACGTATTTGTTTACTCAAGCTTACCATGAATAGACTTTCTTTTATGCAACGTACACAGTCTTATCCATTACGGGATAGTAAGCATACCTAAAAATCTCTCCCTCTCTTTACCTCCCTCTCCTTCCCCAAGCAGTGCAGCCTGGAGATTGCTGAGGATGGTGACACTTGAAGTACCATGGAAATGGTTTTGGACCTCAATTTCACATGAACAGTTGTGCTATGGTGCTGGAACTATGGTTGCTGCTATGGCCTTAGGACTGTATTTACCACAGTTGCACTTAAGTCTTCTTTAGTGAACAGTGGATTAGTTCAACAAAGCAGACTTCATATATAAACCATAATGAATTTCCCATTACTTTCACACTATCTGTTGTTACCCAGATGAGGTTGGGTTCCATTCTGAGTCTGGTCCCTCTCAAGGTTTCTTCATATCAGCTTAGGGAGTTTTTCCTTGGCACTGTTGCCCCGGGCTTCCTCATTAGTGATAAATTCACACATTTAAAATCTGTATCCTGTGTTTATATGTTTCTGTAAAGCTGCTTTGAGACCATGTCAATTGTTAAAAGCGCTATACAAATAAAATAGAATTTAATTGAATTAAATTAAGCAAAAGCCACTGTGCTAGCATTGGGAAGCCTTACTGAGTCAAATTTTAGGTCAAATGGAAACTAGGGAGCATTTATACATTAGATGCACAAGTCGGTGACAGTGGTCAGAATACCATTGGATTTGTTACAATTATCATATTCCATAACTGTCCATACTGTTAAGCTATTTTGGTAACACTTTATAAGACTGTTCCTTAATTCATGTTTAAGTACTTCTTAACTTATCAGTAAGTAATCACATTATCATGGTAGTCACTCAATAATTACTAATCAGTCTGATAAATTATGCTGACTAAAGGTTAATGATTCAATAACTAAAATGAAATTACTAGGCTGACACAACTGTAGTGACTTATTTTCCATTTTTGAACCACTGCATTATCTACATGTATCATTGTCTAATTAAGGAACCATACTGCAATGTGTTATCACTATCTCTACAGGAAATAGATCAAGTTGAGATACTGCTTGTTATTAAAGTGTAAAAATCATAAAGTTGTTAAATCCCAAATAAACTGGCTTGCAAACTATTGTGGTTTGGTTATTTTCCAGAATCTTAATTTTTGAAGCTATGCATCTTGTGAATTTCTTTAACTCTAACGCTACTCTATTGTGGACCAATATTTCAGTATCGAGAAACTATTTAGTATCATAATGGTGTCATTTAGTATGGAGTCTATTTCTATTTAAATGTGTCTAATAATGAATAGCATGTTATTTGGCAGCTGGATAAGGTAAAGTACACTGGATGAGAATCTCTTATAGTCTGGACATCTCCACACTGGACATGTCTCATATGGCACACCTGGCACATTTTTACAAATACACAGGTCACTTAGTGTACATACATGTGTACATATACACCTATACAGATACATGCATACATACTCATGTCTATTTTTGTATGTCTGTATTCTCCCAAACCCCCTGTTATTGTATATGTCTGTATAGTGTATTTATTGTTTCTGAAAGGCACATACTTTAGAGTAACAGTATTTCATTTCACTGCACTTTGTACTGCTATTAATGTGCATGTGGCATGTCACAGTACAATGGTAACTTAATGGTTGAGATGTTGGATATCTGATCGGAAGGATGTGAGTTCAAATCCCAGCACCACCAAGTTGCCATTGTTGGGCCCTTGAGCAAGGCCCTTAATCCTCAATTGCTCAGTTGTATAAATTAGACGGATGTAAGTCACTCTGGATAAGGGTGTCTGTCAAATGCCGTAAAGGTAAATGTGACAAATAAACCTTGAATCTTGAATCTCAAATGTTGATTAACTAGCTAGGTTTTGAGGCAAATAAGTGGTAAATGGGGTAATGCAAATCTATAACCTTTATGGTCTTGTTGAAAATCTAAAATAAATACCACATGGGGTTGCTTGAAAAAATTAAAGGGAAAAAAATCGGTCTCACTTTTTTTTTTTTTTTTTTTTGGTGTTCTGTCTCTAGCTTTTTTTTAATTTTTTTTTATTATTTTTTTTTTTTTAGATCTGCTGTATATTTCATGCTATCAGGCTGTGCTAACATAACAGCATTTTCTCATGAGCATAAAAGCATTTTCACTGGGCTACCTGGTGAAGCTATAAGCTCAAGAATACCTTCATCAATAAAAAAAAAAGGAAAAGTAGTAAATTGAGTGCTCTTGAGTTCAAATCACAACATTGCCAACTTACCACTGTTGGGCCCTCAACTACTTATAATTATACTATATAATTATACAATATTCTGTCTCAATTGTAAGTTCATTTGGATAAAATCATCAGGCAAATGTAGATATTGAAAGTATATAGCATTCACACATTCACATATAATAACCTGACTAAGATGTTCTATCTAGTATATTGTTCTATCTAGCATGTCTATAATGTTCAAGGTTCTAGTTAGATGACCATCTATTAAACCATTAATAGAAATCTGTTTGTTTCCAAAGGAATATAAATTCCACATAAAATAAATAAATTAATTAAATGAATGTATTTATTTATCCATCTTATTTATTTATTTATTTATTTATTTATTTATTTATTGTGTAGTATATTACTTCAAATATTTACCATTTTCTGTGTGTTTTGATCAGAATGATTTCCTCATAAAATGCCATTCATCACAATTAACTGCCAAAGTAAAAGCTTGTAAAGTTTCTTAATTTTGTAATGGGGTTCCTGTTGTGTTTGTTGTTGGTAATGATGATTTAATGCACCCTGAATTTGTACACAGTATAGTATCTGATTGATAAACAAATGATTGTCTCAGACATCTGATCGACATCTGATTGTCTTGCAACTCGATACAGTGCAGAAATCCTCCAGCATCTGTCTGTATGTTAAATGTACATGCAGTACAGCCATGGCTGTAATTGACATGTCCTGGAGTATTAAAGATGCAGTAATGCTGACTGTATCTTTTGTCCAGCATTCTAATGAACTGCCAACACACTGATGACCTGTGCGCAGACATTCTAACATTTCACAGGGCACCTGCTTGATGATAACTAAATAAATGATTGAAGATACAGTATATTGAATTAATGAAAGAATGAATGAATGAAAAATACACCTGTCATTTGAGTTTTGGAAGTTGAATAAAGATTTGAATGTTTCTGACTCTAGTGTGTTAGAAACAGCTTTCAGAGCCTTAGTATTCCCTAAACACAATTTGTCCTTAATTATTTGAACCGATTAATCTAATCTTCTGCCTCCCTAATTTGTCAGTTTCACTCAGTGACTATTGAATGTTTAACAAAATTAATTTACTCCCATTTAATTTGCCTAAAACCAATTGGTGTGAAAATACCCATAAGTACACGGACACTCTTCATGAGCAAATTAGCTTCTGTGTAGATAAACTAATGTTTTCTGATTACTGTGACGGCATTTGTCACTCAGATATACCATTACATGACACAAGACAGGCATGTTTTACGGTTTGAAACAATTAAAATCTGTTTTTAAAAATACATAGCACTGTTAACCAACATGACATTTTTTTTTACAGAGCGCACTTTTTGACAGCCTATGGAGATGCCTATTGGCTTTGGGCTTTTTTAAATTGAATAGCTTTTCTTGCTCTTTTCTATTAAAGCACCATGCACAGACCCCCAAAGCAGTGGCCTTTAGCTAACACCTTGAAAGCTCTACAGTGAGGACTGTGACTGCATTCACCTTAGGCATATGGGAATTTAAATAAAAAATGTTTGAAGGAAACTTTGCTTGAGGCAGATAAGTTACAATGCCTATTGCTTATTATGTGACTAATGCTTTTGCAAACTTTTATGTTTAGGTCAGAAACATCACAGCCATAATTCATAACCAATTCATAATAATGAAGTTTTTAATTGAAAATAGAACAAAAGTACAGATAATTTTTCAACATATATAATAATATAATAGTCAATGCACTGTATATTGCTAAGTAGTGAACAGAGCTGGTGTGGTTTTGGTTATATGGTTATAAGTTATATGGTTTCAGACTTTGTATCTGATTGGTCAGAATGTTTTGGCAAATCACAGGTTTATGATACACTTCTTCAGGTACGTTATTGTTTCTACAGTAACAGCTCATTCACAGAGACCGGTGAATGAGCGAATACTAATACTAACAATTTATATTGTTTAAACTGTGTTTTTTTAAAACAAAGAAAAATGTGTAATCATTAATATGAGGCTTGAAGCTTTCTGGAAGGAGACGTTTATATAAATTAAGGAAGGAGTCTCCAGTGTCGCTGCTTTGTAACAGAGATAAAGGGTAAAGCTGTAAATGTTTTACACTACAGGAAAGTCTTCAGGACAGTTTGTGGCTTCTGGGAGACACTTTTTAAAAAAAAAAGTTTTTTTGATGTTTTGGCCTTTCATCCACACTGAGATGCCATTTTTGTCCAGTGAAAATGTCTGGGTTACACATGTAACCCTGTTCCCTGAGAAGGGAACGGGACGTTACATGAGCTTCACACTGTGGGAAGTGCCCTCACACATGACCGGTATTTGAAAGCTGTGTGAAATCCTGCCTATTTATAGGCTTGCTGTGGTTTGGTGACTTGGCAATTTTGCGCGTTGCGTGACTATAAAATGGCTCCTGTCATCAGCCTCTGTTATCTGGAGTGAAGACGCAATTCACATGGCTCAGTATGACAAATCTATGCAACATCTTCTTCCTTTCTCAAGGAACAGGGTTACATGCGTAACCCAGACGTTCCCTTTCAAAGGGAACTCAATGTTGTGTTAGCTTCACGCTGTGTGAACAAGAATACCCCCTTCATCATACTGAGGGCATGGTTTGTTCAAAAAAGATCCGAGCCTGAGGCTCACTGCAAGACACTGGAGCAGAGGGTGGAATTCAGGTCCAAACAGTAATATGGAATGAATGTGTGTGGCGTAGACCACCTGGCTGCAGTACACACATCCTGCAAGGGTACCCCTTTGGACAAAGCCTTTGCAGAGGCAACCGCCCTAGTGGAACGAGCCTTTGTGCCCAGAGGCGTAGTGAAACCGCACACCTAATAAGAGAGAGATTGCTTCCACTATTCAATTAGAGATGTGTTGCTTCAACACAGCATCACCTCTTCTTTTGCCACCAAAGCAGACCATCAACTGCTGCAATTCACGCCACTTGCCGGAGCAGTGGATGCAAGTACAGAGAGCCCTTAATGGACAAAGGAGATGCAATTTCTCTTGCTCTGGTATAAAGAACAGAGGAGGGTAGAAAGCCTGCAACACTACTGGCTAGGCAGCAGATGTAGGTACTTTAGGAATATAATCCAGCCTAGGATACAGGAAGGCCTTGGCTAATCCAGGGGCAAAGTCAAGGCAGGAAGGGGCAAGAAAGAGCTTGTAGATCTCCTACTCACATGAGAGATGTCAGGGCCAGCAGAAGAGCTACCTTTAGAGTCAAGCATCTGTGAGACTGACTCTAAGGGTTCAAATGGGGCACCTGACAGACCTTCCAGGACCACAGAAAGGTCCCAGGAAGGTATGCATGGTCTGCAGATGGGCCTCAGCTGCCTGACCCCATGGATAAATCTCGATGTTAGAGGATGTTGCCCCACAGAGGCATGGGGGCATGGCTGGCCAAAATGGCAGCCACGTAGACCCTGATTTTAGAAGGAGCCAACCCTGCTGTGAAACATCAATGTAAGAGTTCCAGGATTGTAGCCATTGTGCAGTTTATTGGGACACCTTAAAATGTTCAGAGCACGTAGGCATCATCACATAACACTGATTACTCTCAGGGATTTCATCCTTGGAAGAAATCCACAACTTTTCAGCCATGACTGAAAAGGTTTCATGTGCAATAGTCCCAATGGTAGGACATTGGCTGCTGCTCCCAGAAGCCCCAACAGTCTCTCGTAGAGACTAGAGGGGACAGCTTTATTTCTCAATGTTGATAAGAATGACCCTACATGTGTTGGGGATAGAAACACCCTCATTGTAGTAGAATCTCATATAATGCCTAGAAAAGTTGTCCTCTGCACTGGAGAAAACATACTCTTCTTGGGTTTCAACCTGAGCCCCAAGCTCCTCATGTGGGCGAGAACAACATCTCAATGTTGAATCACCAGTTCCCTGGATCACACTAAAATTAACCAGTCATCCAGGTAGTTTAGTACATGGATGCCCTGGAGTCGCAAGGGAGCCAGAGCAGCATCCATGCCCTTCGTGAAGGTGCAAGTGGATAAAGCTAGACCAAAGGGAAGAACCTGATATCGGTACGCTTTGCATCCAAACATGAACGTCAGGAACTTTCTGTGACAGGGCACCATTTCTATGTTGACATATGCATCTTTTAGATCTATCATCACAAACCAGTCCTCAAACTGAATCTGTGGAACAATAAGTTTGAGCATCAACATCTGAACCTGTATGTCCAAAGAGTACAGTTCAGATGACACAGATCTAAAATTGGCTGCAGACTCATCTTTTTTGCAGACCAGGAAATAATGGCTGTAAAAACCTCTCTCCCTCAGGGAATGGGGTACATGTTCTATGGTCACTTTGTCCAAGAGGAACCTTAATTCCTGCACTAAAGTCAGGCTCTGCTCTGTGCTGACTACTGTGGTGAGCACACCTCTGAACTGGGGGGGTCGAGCTCTGAACTGGACCTGGTAACCCTTTTCTACAGTGGATATAACCCATGGAGACACATTTGGCAGTATTTTCTATGCTGCCAAATCGTATTTTAGAGATGTTAACTCTTCCACATTCTGTTGGAGAGAAAGCATCAGATTTCCGTTGGCCTGTGGCAGCTCGCTGACTAGAGAAGACTGAAAACTTGGGATGGCATTGGTTTGGGGAGGCCCTACAGTAATACTGGGGGCTAACTGCCCTAACAACCTCATGCCCCCTGATACTTCCCTCCGTGACCCATCAGGACCACTCCTTGTTTTCCTGCTTGCTATTTATTATCATTCTCAGATCAGGCCTACCAGAAGGCTGCAACTGTGGCTCCCTGGTCCCCCTGGTCCCCCTGGTTCTCCACACACACACCTTTTATGGCCCAGTCTAGGTTGGGCCGCACAGAGTAACCAGCTCGGGATTCAATTGGATTGATCTTTAAATAAGGGAATAACACAAACAAGGTTGTGTGAAAAAGGTTGTGGTATATTGTAACAGACAATATATACATATAATTGTACAAATTAACCAAACCAGGCACAACCTCAGGGTGGGCCAAGGCCAAAATAATAAACAAACTAATTCTATTGTTTAGGTAGCTAGCTTACCTAAAAGGAAAATAAAGAAAATACAAGTAGTCTTCCCTAACTACCTAAGCAAAGAAACAGACAAAAGGAACCCTCTCCCAAAAGAAATGGCAGCCACACCCTTACTGCCGGTGAACCAAGTGAATATATATATACAAAAATGAAGAGAATACACACAAACAGATTTAGGGATAACCAAACTTGAAATCAAAAACCAGGCCAGTCAAATACCAAAACAGCAGTCAGAAAATAGCATACAATCAAACACAATCTCTAAGCACAATCTCCAAACACATGAAACCACCTCCAACATCCCACACATTCTCACTCCGTCTTCATCTTTGAATATGGCCACCAATCTGTGAGGTCATCCTGGGAGGATGAAGAGTGGGATGACCACTCTTCCAGCCTGCTATGAGCCACTTCCTCGTCCCTGGGCTGGTCTAGATTAAGTTTCTCTACAGCCCTAGTAATCACTTCAAGCAGCTCTTTATATGCTTGAGAGCTGCTTTCCGTTTTTAGTGCAATGACTTCCCCCTCTGGCTCCTCGGAGTGAGAGAGGGTGGATTGACTTAGCATACCGGAAGGAGGAGCCACGACGCGAGGTCCAAAATCTGGTGGAGAGTCAGACCCGATAGACAGGGCAAGAGATAGAGCCGCGCTCATTTCCAGCTCCTCCTCCATATCCATATGGGATCCCCAGGACCCCACATCTGCGAGGCTCCGAAACCCAACTTCCTTCCACCGAGAAGAGTGAGAGTCACGAGTGGAGCTGCCTGATTGACTCTTTACACGGAAAGTGTGTCCTCCATAATGAAACGGAAACAAAGTATGACACTTCCTGAACTCTCTCTGACTCATACTTTTCTTTTTTTTTAAAGAGACAGAAAAATAAAATACTATATATACATATATACACATGGTGGGGGAAGTCAGTATTGAACGCATGAACATTTTTTTTCAGTAGATATATTTCCAATGAGGCTATTCACAATAAATATGCTGCTATTCACAAGAAATTTTCACCAGTCTTTGGGATCAACTCAAGAAATCCAAACATTGAAGTCCATAAATGAAGTTATGTGTAATAAAGAGGAATAACACCAGAAAAAAGGTATTGAACACACTAACTGAAATGTATTTAATGCTAGTGGAGAAGCCTTTGTTTGTAATGACGGCTTCAAGATGCTATCTGTATGAAGAAATTCATCGGCCGCAGTATTCAGGTGTGATTTCAACTCATTCTTCTAAACATATTGTCTTTAAATATTGTTCAATTGGATTCAAGTCAGGTAATTAACTGGGCCATACTAAAACCTTTATTTATTTATTTTTCTCTGAAACCAATTGAGAGTTTCCTGTGCTGTATGCTTTGGATCCTTGTCCTGCTGGAAGGTCCACCCACGTCTCATCTTCATCATCCTGGTGGATGGCAGCAGATTCTTCTCAAGAACCTCCTGGTAGAGGCCTTCATTCATCATTCCTTCAATTATATGAAGTCTGCCAGTATCATGTGGTGAAAAACAGCCCTGCACCATGATGCCTCCACCTCCAAACTTCACTGTTGGTATAGTGTGTTTAGGGTGATGTGCAGTGCCATTTCTTCTCCAAACATGGTGTGTAGTATGAAAGACAAAAAGTTCAATTTTACTCTCATCTGATCATACTGCACTCTCCAAGTATTTCATAGGCTTGTCCAAATGAGTTGTAGCAAACTTTAAACGAGCTTCAACATGCCTTTTCTTTAGTAATGGAGACTTGTTGGGTGAGCGTGCATAGAGGTAATGATGGTGGATTGCATTGCCTATTGTTTTCTCTGTGACGATGGTACCTGCTGCCGTCAAGTGTTTCTGGAGCTCTTTCCGAGTGGTCCTTGGGCTATTCTTCTGACTCCCCAGTCAGAAATCTTGCGAGGAGTTCCTGTGCATGGCCGGTTGATGACGGAGTGATGTTGCTTCTACTTGCAGATAATGGCCCCAATGGTGCTTTCTGGAGGATTCAGAAGTTTTGAAATATGTCTGTATCTGATTCCATCAATGTTTCGCAACAATAAGGTTGCGAAGGTCTTAGGAGAGCACTTTGCTTTTACCAATCATGAGATGTTTCTTGTGTGACAGCTTGGTAAAGAAAAGCTTTTTTATAGACCATCAATTTACTAACCCAGCTGATATTAGTTTGCACAGATTGGGGGGTATAATTACTTACAAATTTCAGCTGGTTCCTTGCAGTACCTTGTCTTGGAATACTGCTTTTTCTTGGCGTCTTCAATGCTTTTTTCCTGTGTCATTCCACTTTATTAAACATAACTTTATTTATGGACTTTAATGTTTTGAATTCTTTGTATTTCCATATTTCTTAAGTTAATACTGATGTCTGGTGAAAATTTCATGTGAATAATCTCATTGGAAATGTGTTTACTGAAAAAAAGTTGATGTGTTCAATGCTTATTTCCCCCACTGTATATATTTTAAAAATAGAGAGTAAATGAAGTCTACTTTATGAGTGTTCAAAGACATAACAGACATGCAGTCTTTCACTGACGATAATAAGGCTGATGAGGTGGTTCACAGGTGCCGTTTTATAGTCATGCAAAATTGCCACATCACCTGACCACGACAGGCCTATAAATAGGTGTTATTTCACACAGGCTTCAGATACTGATCACACGCAAGGGTGCTTCCCATGGCGTGAAGCTCACATAACATTGAGTTCCCTCTGAAAGGAAACTGAGCTTTTTGAAAATGCTTTCCCAAGTTTATAAATTTGAAAATGATTTTGTCTTTTAGTGTGGACTGAGATATTCAAAAGCGATTACATATTTTTAGTTATGTGACCCGTTCAACGCAAAACAAACTTGATGATTGATGATGATGTTAAAGATTAATGTCACTTTGTACAACCTTCAAATTGTATAAACCCCAGACGGAAATGACGCAGCCCAAAGTTTCTTACATTTTTGCACATGCACAGTTTAGGGATGTAAGTGTTTTCAGACATTTCAGTGTGGATGAGCAATTTTTGAAAACGTTTAATAATGCCAGTGGAGACAGAGCATTTTAAAACGGAAATGCGGTTTTTAGATCTATGAAGATTAATCATGAATGAAAACAGGAACTTATTTGTTTTGCAAATGTACTAGATCATCAAATGGTTCAAAAATATGTCATTCATAAAATAAAATGCAAAACAAACAAAAAAAAATGTAATGTGCTGAGGTAAAAGAGCAAAACACACTGTCCTGATGTTGATTTATTTATTTATTTTTAATATCAGCTTCCAGTCATCCCCCCCACCCCAATTTTATTACTATGGTTTACTAAGATACACAGATAACATGTAAGTCCAATTTTGTCATAACAGCCTCTCGTGATTTAGAATCACTGGGTTACTGGTGATACACTGGGACATTTTGGCTTGAAAAATGGACTGTCTGTGTGATAAGATGAAGTTAGATGTGGCTCTCATGCCTAGCACTTCTCCTTTCACAGTGGTCATTTATCATGTTCAATGCACTGCAGTAAATTTATCCTCCAAGCGGCTCTGCTTTCATTCTGTGGAGGGAAAGTCACTTGCTGTGCAATCACTTATGACTCTACAAACCTGTCAAATAGCGCAATGTTAAGCCACACTCGTAGACAGCACCTGCTGGTAAATAACCCCTGCTTTGTGAATACATAAGCAACACAGGCAACAAATATGATGAGATGCCAATCACTTAGAAGTGTAGGGGAAGGCCACCCTCTGGTCCAACGACGGTATCCAACGGCGTGGTAAAAGGCTTCTTACGTGTTACTGTGTGATACACAGTTTCCTTTATGTGATATATCAACATTTAAACGAACAATTTGTAAACAATAAATATGATCCTCTTTTTACTTTATCTGACTCCAGTTATGAATGATTAAGATATTAGAATATTACATTTTAAGATAATTAAAATGCCAATTACTATCATTAAATTTATGTCAACATTTGATTATTCTATTTAACCCTTTACTTAGATTGTGCTTGTTCATTCGGATTCCATGTTACTCAGTCTCGTGCCGGCCCTGAACACGCCTCTCACGGTCATAAACTCACCAGTCTTGGTCATTAGACAGAGGTAACTGACTAATACTATTTAGATGGTCACCCTTGCTTGCCCTTTTTCTAAAAAGTACTTTCTTTAGTCCCCATAGATCTGTACACACTTAATTAGAATACCATTATCTCTAGTTAGAGTTCATGACCACTACTATATGAACAAGTCGATCAATTATACTGCTCCATAATAGTAGCTTTGTATAATCATGCCATGGTTTATCATGTACACTTAATTAGAATAATATTACAATAATCAGAGGTTAAGGCTCACACTATGTAGACTGGTCAATCAACGCTATGTTGTTCTAAATCAAAATTCCTTTTTTCCTTTACAGTCTAAGTACACTTAACTAAAGCCAAGTTGTTAGCCTGGACTCTAAAATCTCAGTTGGTGTGCCCCAGTGCTCCACCTAAACCTGGATTTTAACCTGTACTAACCTGGTCGCAGATTTGCATAACATGGACATATTGTAATCTACTAGAGACAATAATTTCAGTGTAGGTCAGAATAAATTAAAACGTAATAATTTCAATAATAATTCTTAATCCAATTCAAAAGTTAACAAGCAGTATTCAATAACATATAAACATCACATAAAACACAAACAAGAGAATTAGATATGTTTACCTGGCAATGAAACTACACACAACAATTGTGGAAGAGATCTGTCTGCAAATTCCCTGAATCTTTTGCTAGCTTTCCCTAAATACCCAGATTCTCTGTACTTCCACCAAATGGTTTTGTTTGTGATTATAATTTGGACCCACTATTCAGGGGGTTGGCATTTGTGATTGCTTTGATGTCTTTGGAAGGATGTACCTTATTTACATGCAGTGGTAGCTCAGTGGTTAAAGGCTCTGGGTTACTGCTCAAATGGTCAGAAGTTCAAGCCCCAGCACTGACAAGCTACCATTGTTCAGCCCTTGAACAAGGCTCTTAACCCTCAGCTGCTTGGTTGTATAAATGAGATAAATGTAAGTTGCTTTGGATAAGGGCATCTACTAAATGCCGTAAATGTATTGTAATATTTACATACAGTACAGGAGGTGATTTGTGTGAGTAACCCAGGGAAGGTATGGCATGCACATTTTTTTTATATTTCTTAATGGTGGTTTGAACTGCTGCTGAGGTAATGAGACCATTTTTCCAGATGCTTTGAGACCTTTTGAATGATACTGAACATGTATAGTCAACTTCTTATTCACATTAAACATACTATCTAATGCATATAGACCTTGGGTGAGTTTAAGGCGATCTCAACACACACACACACTGAGAGAGAGAGAGAGAGAGAGAGAGAGAGAGAGAGAGAGAGAGAGAGAGAGAGAAGGGTGGGGGGAGATAGAGAAGGGAGCAATATAGAAGAACAATAGTGAGATGTGGTCTTCAGTCTCCATTCAGTGTGATGTTTTATCTCAGATGAAGATCCAATTTCTGTGATAGAAAGTTCAAATATACATTTTTGTAAGAATCTTTTTGTTTTCTCAGAGAGCAGTTCTCTCCAGGTTCAGACATCTTGGCATCAGCCTTACAGAAGTCTCCAGTGACTGTTATCTCTGAATGGATGCATTAACTTCAATGTTGCCCACTTTAACTTTTAGCATTTCTTTGGTCCAATCATTCATTAAAACGACATATTAGAATAGTAAACCCTGTGTAAAATTTTTACAAGGCGAGTTATGTGGTTTCCCGAATCCATTAGCTTGATACAAGAGGTGGGGTATAATTTAATTTGAAAGGTTTTAAGTGGATTGAGATGGGAGAAGTTCATGTAATGGCTTCTTCAGAGTAAACTTTTCTCAACAACAGTGAGAAAAATAGACATGAAGACTGTGTCTTTCTTTGCCGCACATTTATTTCACAATGAAAGCTGTGTACTAGTCCTCTACTTCAACTAAACTCAGCTAAAGAGAAGTGGTGAGAGCTAAAGAGGACTTGTCTGTATGTGTCAGCCTTCATTTGTCACATGGAGGAAGCACGTTTCATGCTTGAGACCACCTAAGCCTGGATCTTGACAGCTCACTCCCTAAGGAAAGAGACTACACATGAGCTATTGAAATGCTCGAGTGTACATTGTAATTGGATGGTCTTAAGTGCTTTAACATGCAACACACTGTAGGCAAAATGTATTTGGCAGTGGTTTCTGAAAGAGCTCTTCTGTGTGTGCAGTTCATAAATACATTCACAGGACACGAGCATGGAATAAATATTACATTAAATATAAATATACATAAGTGTTAACAAGTCCTTGTTACTTTAACATTGAAAGAAAAATAAAATGTGCATTAACCTCCATCCATCCATTTTCCATACCACTTATTCTACACAGGATCACAGAGGAGCCTAGAGCCTATCCCAGGGAACTTGGGGCACAAGGGGGCAACACCCTGGAAAGGATGCAGAATCGCACACTCATTCACACACCTATTCACACACTACAGACAATTTGGAAAGGCCAATCAGCCTGTCTAGGCAACAAGGTTGAGTGAATGCTGTGAAACACTAAAATTTTACATATTACTGGAAAAGGATGTTTCAAGGATGAAAAGTTAAAGGCATTTTCAAATTAATGCACATATACTAAATGTTGAAGCATTTTAATGATTATATTTCAAGGTAAAGCATAGTTACTGTCATGTACCGTGGTTGGAGACGGAAAAAGTTTCGGGTGACAGAATCCAAGCAGAATAATCCAAAGGGAAAAGACAAAGTTCGTGGTCGATAAACAGGCGAGGATCAGGCAAACAAACAAAATGAGGCTGGGCAGAAATCGAGGTCGGGGACGGAAACACTGGTCAAAAGTAATTTAGTAAACGCACGAGAAAAAGGCTTAAAGAATGGCAGAGAAACAAGTCAACTGAACATTACTTTGCAAAGTCTCTTCGTTTCCAATGCTGTGGTATGAGTGTGTTTGTAATGGGATGCAGGTGTGTGTGATTAGAACTCCGGGGAAGGCGAGCGCATGCGTATGTGGGAAGTGTAGTCCTCAGCAGCCATATTTGTAGTTGGCGGTGCCTCCTGGGAAACTGAGTCGTGGATGGGCTGCGATATGACAGTTACAGCATAATGGTAGAACATGCACAAATGTTGTTGTAAAGATAACTACTTATTATTATTATTATTATTATTATTATTATTATTATCATTTTACCTTTGCTTTAAGGACATATTTGTAAATGTAAATTCATACAGATGGCACCCAAATCATGGAATCACCCAGCAAATATTTAGTAAAATGTTTATTTTTAATTATCTCTAAATGACTGGATGACTGGAAGCAGTTGAATCATCTATGCAACCAGACAATTTTTGTAGCAGAAAGCCTGAGGCTTTGACTTGACAGTGACAGTCATAACGTATAAACATGCGTTAACACATTTAATGGCAGAGTAATGTTCACGCTTTTAGCAATCTGACTACAGGCAATAATAGGAAGTGCAACAGTTTACTATGTATGATGCAATTGTTGGAAATTCTGTTTGCTTAGTCACTTCAGCATTAAAGTGGCAACTTTTTTTTTGAAGATTGCAGTTCTGAAGGGCCTTTCACACTGAGCGCAATTAAGCGACACGATTGCATGAAGTAATGACACTCTTGAATCAAAACAATAGATCCCTATGGAACTATTCACACCGTGCGTGACAAAGCAAGATTTTTTTTTTCAATCAGTGTGTCGATTTTTTTCCCCATCGCTCCATAATAAAACGGGCCGTCCAATTATATTTGAGCTTTAGATTCCGTGCCCGGAGCCGCTGCTTTTGCACAAAAGGGTGATATAGGTAATGCTATAGCATAGAAAGCTGTTTTGAAAACCTATGTAAACACAGAAGAAAACTATTCTGGAAGAGAGAAGAGAATGGATGTTGAGTTCTTGTTATCATTGGTGTCTGAGAACAGAGAGCATTTTGATAAAAGTCACAGTGACTACAAAAACATCGACAAAAATGGTTTTTTGTAGATATAGTGTATAATTGTAATCCCTTTTATACTTATAGTTCCTATTCGTATTTCATCTATACATACATATATCTTATATTTTATACATTTGATTGTTAAAAACTTTTCTTTTTCTTTTATTTTATTTATGTTGCACAAATAAATAGGTTTTGTCCCACTTCTGTGTTATTGCATTATATTTCAGACATTGCATTATATTTCATTCATACTAAAACAGCTTGATGGTGCTGTTCAAGAAACACAAAAAACGTTCTGCCTCCCTTTCTGGGTAGAATACACATAAAATAAGAAATGTTAGTTTCTGTGCTTCTTAACAGTTTGTGTTGTGGTGCTATTCGCCAACATTTAAGTGATCCTTCTTCTCAGTGATCAAAAATGATAGGGTGATCAGCTGAATAGTGGGTTGCACCACCTAGTGTGCAGGCCTAAAATGCATTCTCGGTCAGCGCCACCTATCGTGCAGATGTGAATTAGCTGAAGGCGATCGTTTCGCATTCGGTGTGAAAGCACCATTCGTTGGCAATTCACTTTGCTTTATCACATCGCGCTCAGTGTGAAAAGGCCTTGAGAGTTAAAATTAATAGCCACAATGTGACTGAAGTATCCACATCCTCAAATTGAATGCTGACTAGCATGATACATCAATCATATAATTCCTGTGCATCAAATTGATCTTTATGTAACAGAAGATCTGGAATTACATAAGAACTAAAACACTTTGGGATGTGCTGTTGTAGGAAAATAATCAATGACAGGGTGGTGTGATATGGCTTGATCCAAAGTGGAATGTGACCGCCCTTACCAGCCCAAAATGGATTCTTTTCCACTAATAGCACATTCCAAAGTGTTTTATTCCCCTTATAACACAGCAATTTGCCAATTATTACAATTTCTTATTTACTAATTAACAAAACTGCATACCTTTTTTAATAATTTATAGTTACATTTGATGTTATGGAATGTCTGCGGGACAAGTTAGTACCTGTTACCACTTTTATCATAGCAGCTATAAACAGAAGTATACTCATTATACATGAGTAATTGTACTTTATTACACAAGTAATATTTTGGATGACTTGGACTCTACTATTGTAGTATTTATGCTATTATGCTATTATGCTATTTATGCTAATATTTATTTATAAGTATTTATGAAGGACATTTACAGAAGAGAAAACAAACAAAAACGTTTTACTCCTTACATTTTTAGATAATTTGAGATAATTATAATAGATTACAAAGCTAGAATAACAGCAAAAACACAAAAAAGGGGGGATGGAGTACATAAATACTGTAAATAATACTTCAAGGAAAATTAAAAGGAACAGACACATAAACCATGGCAGCAAATTATCACACAGATTGGAAAATCTTCAATTTAAAATAATTATTATAAAGCTTGGGTTATATTACTCTAGTAAGTGACAGTATGTATTCTAGCCCCATTGATCGTTGCAGTACTGCATTCTAAATGGACTATGTTATGAAATGAAAGGAACCAGAATCTTTCCACATGAATGTCAGGTGCAAACCATTGCTGTAATATAGTTGTTTTTTTTAGCAGCAGTGAAACCAGACATTAACAGCCTTCTTTAAACTAATTTGAACTTATAAGAGGAATCATCATTGAGCAAAAAAAGAAACGCATCTAGGTCAAACGGCAGCTTTGTGATGTTATTTAGCACTTGAACTTGAAAATGAGATAAGACCGGACAATCCCAAAATATATGCAGAAAAGTACCTTTAGATTTAGTGTTACACAGACTGCAACTGGGGTTTGATGAAAGTTTCATCAAATATTGCTTATGTGGGGTACAATACATTTTGTTTTGAAATGAAAAAGAATGTGCTACTCCTTACATTTTCACCTTAACCTTCAAATACTTGTTAAAATATGTATGTCTTTATTTGTTGTTTGTGTGTTTGTTTGTTTGTTTGCTGGATTTACCAATGATTCATACAGCCTTACATGTCTTCTTTGGCTCACACAAAACAAAATAATTAACCACCTAGCTAAACAAACAAACAAACAAATAAACACAAACAAGCAAGCAAACAAACAAACATTTATGTTTAATCAGTTAAAATATTCTTGAATACTCTTGAATACTTGAGTATATTTAAACATGGATACTTTTTGACTCTCACTCAAGTCGATTTGATTGAGATTTTGACATAGTAACCGGACAGTTTCCTAATTGAGGTTTCTCTGTACTTCTTTTCCATCCTGACTCCAGCTTGCAAAGTCCTCTGTCAGAAAACTCACTCACTGCTTTGACACTGGTGACTCCTTCCAAAAATTTTAAATGTCTCCTAACAGAAAGCTTCACCATATCAATAATAATAATAATAATAATAATAATAATAATAATAATAATAATAATAATAATAATTATTATTATTATTATTATTATTATTATTATTATTATTATTATATAATATTAATACTACTACTACTACTACTACTACTACTACTAATAATAATAATAATAATAATAATAATAATAATTTTTCATCCATTTATTATTAGCCTTAAATTGCATGGAACATTCATCATAGAAGATCCTGTGACTGAGGTGTTGCTATAGAAACATTAATATATTAGAATGATCACATTAATTTATACCTATCACTTCATTAAAAGTATGGTCAGAGCAGAGAAAATGAATCCACTCCTACAGATTTGAGAATTCACCAGTGCAGTGGTATAATGTAGCATATATTACATGCACAGATATCTCAAAGATTGAGAAGTTAAACATGCAGGTGAATAGTAATTTATCACTGCCATGCTGGAATTTAAATGGCATTTACTCAGAAAGGTTCATTTGTCTGGAAAATGAGACAGTAGTTCCCATGGCTATCACAGATGTAAATATTTCTGCAAAGTTTGGTTTCTCATAACTTCAGTAAATGTTTACTCTTACCTACAGTGCCTTGAAGAATCAAAACAATACAAAGACACGATTGAATAAGTATGTGTTCCTGACTGCACTATGATTTGGTTTATAATTTGGTGACAAACAACCAGTTTTATAAATGATCAGTGAGATTTCCATTTTTCCTTCTCTTTGCATATAAAGTGAAAAAGTTATGCAATAGAAATCCTGTTTGCTAGCAGCAATAGGGAACAGGATTCACTTGATTTATTACATTCAGCAAAATGTACGCGGCCTGCACTTTCCATGTTTACAAATGTTCACAGAATGTGTGAAATGTTAATTTGGTGAAAAATGTGCACTTAAGCTAAATTGTATTTCTGCTCTGCCAGTTTGATTCATCGCAATAGATTGTGTTTGTTTATGACCATTTATCAAGGTTTCATCACTGGCTTGTGAGTGATCACCGATAAGTCCAATGTAGCATTGGTTCATGTCTGAATAGATTGTGTCACGGATTTCCTGTCGCGCTGAGTGCTGGAGTATTCAGCGCGCATGAACTGCCCAAAGCGCGATAGCGCGCACTTCTGGGTTTTCACTGAATATGTTTACTTTTGACACATGTGTTTGTTTTGGTTTCTGTCCTGTCTCTGCCCATGTGATGTTATTGGTTGTTCCCATTGTCATCAGCTGTTCTTGTTTCCCTTTTTAATTAGTTTGGTATATGTAAGCCCTGTGTGTCCTTGTTCTGGGCGAAGTATCGTGTTTCTGTGTTTTGCACACCAGAACCATACCAAGCCTTTGTTCTTTGTCCTCGTTTCCATGTGTTTTTATCCTACTCTCGTCCTTGTTTCTTGGTTTCTCATCTTTGCCCTGTTTATGCCTTTTTGTAGATTGCCTGACCCACACCTGTTTTTGGACATTGATATTGCCTCACGATAGGGTCCTGTTCACGCCAGAGGTCAATGAGATGGCCTACCAAGCCATGTTCCTGTCTGAGGTCGACGGCACGGCCTCCCATGCCATGTTCCTGTCTGAGGTCAATGGCATGGCTTCCCATGCCATGTTCCTGCCAGAGGCTTACGAAATGGCTCACCAAGCTATGTTCCAGTCAGCGACAGATGACATGGCCCACCAAGCCATGTTCCAGTCAGAGGCTGATGAGATGGCCCACCAAGCTTTGCTCATGCCTGAGGCTGACATCACAGCCTCCCAAGCCAGGCTCCTGCCTGGCTTGAACTACGGCGATCATGTCCCAGACCAGCCATTTGACCCCTGCAAGCCTGTTGCCGACTCACCACTTGCTTTCCACCTGTATGCCCCATTACAAGACAATGCCCTACCTCAGGATTATGAGTTCTGTGTGGACACTCTGCCCAGAGGGGGTTTGTTGGGGTTGGGGAGGCGGTCTCTGTCACAGATTTCCCCTCACGCTAAGTGCCGGAGCATTCAGTGTGTATGAACTGCCAGAAGTGCAACAGAATGTGCTTCCAGATTTTCACTGACTGTGTTTACTTTTTACAAATGTGTTTGTTTTGGTTTCTGTCCTGTCTCCACCCTTGTTATGTTATTGGTTGTTCCTAGTGTCATCACCTGTTCTCATTTCCCTTTTTAATTAGTTTGGTATATTTAAGCCCCATGTGTCTTTGTTCTGGGTGAAGTATCATGTTTCTGTGTTTTGCACACCAGAACCATACCAAGACTTTTTTTTTTGTCGTCGTTAACTGGTGTTTTGATCCTGCTCTCGTCCTCGTTTCTTGGTTTCTCGTCTATGCTCTGTTTATGCTCATTTGTAGATTGCCTGATCCACACCTGTTTTTGACCATGATTTTGTCTTCGTATTTTGGATTTGTCTGCCAGTATCTTTAATAAAAGCTTTAACTGCACTTGCATCAATCTCCAACCCACATTACATGACAGATTGCTTTAAGAAGGATTCTGAACTCCCAGAAATTTATAAGTTACTACCATTACTGAATATCAAGCCTAAATGCTCCAATTTTCTATTGAAAAAAATTCTTTATTTGCACTGAAGCTTTGTATTTTATCAAGAGAATATTTCATTATGAATAAAACATAACAGGGTGTGCTGTTCAGTGATAGGGTGGTATGATACTGTTACCAAGGCAAGGCAAGTTTATTTTTACATACACAATGGTAAGCCAAAGTGCTTTACATAACTAAAAGCTAAATAAATTATAAAACATTAAAATAAGCTGCAAAGTGTAGGTACCTCCCTGAAGTTAACTATTTTTTACAATAACGGAATGTCCCAAAGTGAACTGTAAGGTGTGAACTGTTTCATGTCAAGCTATTATCACATTATTTTTAGTTAATAACTTGACATAATGAGTTACTATCACATTATTTTGAGTTAGTAACTCATTTCCAGTTACTTATTTCCATTGTCTCATTGTTCGTAACCTGTTATGCTGATATAACTCTTAATTTTGATGTAGTAACATAGATGTAGTGATGTAGATATTACCAAATTAGTATCTCATCACAAGTGCTTAGTTATTTTATTACTTATTGAGTCATTATTTCAAGATATCTTGTTATTTTGACTTAATCACTTATTTCAATATATTACCTTATTATTTTAACTTAAGCCAATATTTGAAACCATTATCTCACTGTTTTGACTTAATTACTTTTTTTAATACATTTTGACTTAGAAACTTGCTATTTTAACTTAATGAGCAACTATGTCAAGACATTATCTCATTATTGTGACTTGTTAACTCATTATTTTTGCTTAATTACCTGAGACGGTATTTCAAAACATTATCCCCTTATTTTGACTGTCATTTGTTAATCTGACTTAGCATTTTGTTATTGTGACTTAATCACTTGTTATTTCAATATATGATCTTATTTTCACTGCTGTTTTTTTTTTTTAACGTTACAAGCAGAATTCAATTATAGAATTCAAAATCTATTCTACATGCCCAAATCAATGGCTGCTTTCATCCTCTTGTCATTGTTTACAGCATTCAGCAGATGTCTCTGTGTCCCTTCTGCTGTGCACTTCATGCTTCATGAGAACACAGCTGTGGAAGTTGCATTGTAAAACAAAGGCTGATTTTACATTTACCGGTAATCGGCTCTTTCCTCTCCATCCAGCAGCCGCAATGCAGCACCAGCTCTGGCCCTGCCATAATTAATGCATTCTAAGTGAATGATTAATGAGGGCAGCTTTTGGAAGCAGAATGTTCGTTTCTCAAATCAATCACTTTGTATCAAACTCCTATTGCCAATTAATAATTAAGCCCACATTATGGCAGCTCTTCTCAGCAATGAGCAGAGCAGTGTTCTGCCTTTCATTCCTTTCTGTGCTTCATTGATTTGGGAGCTTGGATGACTGTAACGGAATCTGTCAGTATGAACAACTGCTTTTGGTGTTAAGAATGGTCTAGATTAGCAAATGAGCTACATTAAATTGATTAAAATGCCTGGGGTTCTCTTAAGCTAAATTAAAGACAATTACACACATTTTGTTTGTTTTTGAAAATACATTTCTGTATGTCAACAAAAAAATGACTGTGTTGCTTTTCAAATTAATACAATCAATACATAGTTTGGAATAGAGGAAAATCTGATCTTTAAATGCCAGAATAACATTTTTATGTATGTCCAACACTTTCATACATAAACTATGCTCTCTCCATGTCCTTAAGGATTGCTATTCCAGATTTGTGGCTCTATTACATGTAAATTTAATTAAACTGAATCTACCCAATTTTTTTATGCTGTCCGAGTCTCTCTTTCTCACTACTAAAACAGTGGATATTTGTGATTTATTTCCCATCTGACAGAATTCAATAAGAACTACTTTTATCCTTGCAGACCATTCAGTACATGTATTGACTTCTACATCACAGCCTCACACCAAAAAGCCCTTTGTGTACTTTCACTACATAAGTGGTTCTAAAATTTTTGCAGCCAAGGATCCCTTTAACTGTCAAATAAATCCCATCGACCCCTTTTGTAAAGAATTATTTAACTATTCAAATATTAAGTTAATTATTGACAGGAGTGAAATTTAATGAACTACATGTACTGTAATTACAGTATAGTGCATTTTTCACTGTAACTGTACTGTCACTGAGTGTAATTAATTAATAATTAATAGTACTTTTACTTGAGTTTTTTAAAGTAAAATATAAAATTTTGTTACATTTATTTTAATCACCCTTACAGAGTATAAAAATGCATTTAACCCTAAAATATAGTGTGTGCAAATTTTTAATAAATCAGTTTCTAAACTCAGTCATAATAAAAACAGTTTCCTGCTGAATGTCTATACTTCAAATGCTTCATCAGAAGTAGCAATGTCTGTGACCGTGAGGACAGATGGTCATTCCTTAGCCCAATTTATCAGGTATCTTCAATTTTAAATGCTTTCTGAGGAAACAATGTTAAATCATGTGCAAAATATATGAGCCAAAATCCATGGAGATATCAGCATTTCATAGCTCAATATCAACATCCCGTGGAAACATGTACAGGTAAGCCATTAGCTAGCTCAGTTAGCCAGATTTCCAATGTTTCGTAGCCTTTTAATTATAGCTTAACTATAAACCAGCAAGCTACTGAAACCCCAAAAGCAGTTAGGTAAGTTTGCTAGACAACTTATGCTACCTTTCTTTATATACTGTTGATAATAGAGGTGCTGTTCACTTCAGCATAGCTCACTTGGTTAGTTAACATAATTATTCAAAGCTGCATTCCTTGGATATAGAATGTTTCCGGATTAGCGGTGTCAATTTTACACATTTAAAAACTAATTTGTGAAGTAACTTCTCAAGTAGATTTCACCACATGACCTTGGGTACAGTACGTCACACTCAGCTCCCTAGTTCAGTAGTCTGGCCAATGATCAGGGAGTCAGCCATATTAAGGGATGTCTCAAACACAAAAGCCTTCCAGTGCACTGGAACATTTGCTCCTCAAAAAATCCACAATGCACCGCAAAATCCAGGGAGCATTGATGCTCACTGTGTTCGCTTAATGAAATGATGTCATGTTATCTGAAGCCTCTCAGCTCGAAAAAATCATGGACAGACTCTCCGCCAACTTTGTCTACAAATGTAAGCAGCTTGTTATCATTGTTGTAGCACTCAAATGATTACTTGCATTAGAGATTTTTAAATGTATTTGATGTTCTATATACGGTTTGTTTGAGTCTAAAGAATTTTAAGTGTTTAACGATTTTTTTTTTTACAAATCCACTAGCTAGTGTATGATTCTGCTTGATGTATCACAACAGAAATGCATGTGATTACAAACAAAATTATATGACACATTAAACTTAAATATTTTTATGTTTGTAATATTTGGTGACATTTTACAATGCGGGTTTATAGTCATGTCATTGGAAATTGGGTTATCAGTGTCCCAGTGTGTAGTGAGCCAAGGTCTGTATCGGTGCCAGAACTCATGTACATGACATACTGAGTCATGACCTAGGGAGCTACAGAGCTGATAGAGACACACTCTTAGTTGCTCTCACTTGAGTAATTTCTTGATCATTACTTTTACTGAAGTGAATTGTTACTACAGTACAGTACTCAAATCAGTTTGTTTTGTTCCACTCCTTTCAATACTTAACATTTAAATCAGTACAATAATATTTTGGCTATTTATTTGGCTATTTTCTTTATTCCTGGACCTTCCACCAACAGAACACATTAGGTCGAAATTTACATTATTTATCAGCTTATTTACTTGGCTATTGAAGTTAGGATTAGACCCATTCAATTCAACTGGCAGTCAATCAAACATGCTAATAACTATCAGAACTCAAAAATACTACTTACATATCCATATTTGTGTATATTTGTGTGAGTTGTAATTTTCACCACTGTAACAAAGCTTGGAGGCCCTGAGTACACTTTGCTGACCCAAGGAAAAGAACAAAAGTTCAGATAAGATGAATTCTCCTTGGTATTGCTGTTAAGACCAATTTGGATTTAGAATTGTCTCTGCTGAGAAAATAGGGGCAATGGGTATAAAAGCTATTCCAGTTGAGAAGGCAGAAGCAGGAGATGAATGCAAGCATACTGTTGTTCACCATTAACCACTTAAACTGCCATCCTTTTATTTTATCACCAGATAATCCGAAGAGTTATGAAGCTGTCTATAACATCACACACTGAGGCAGTCAGGCAGAACAAGGGGAAGTGACTTTGCGGTTGCTAGACTTGCTTCGTCTCTACGGCTGTTATTGTCACTTAGACTTCAATACAACAAATCGGCTCACCTCTTTTTCACAAGTGACAGGAAATAGTGTTTAGCACAATATAAAGACTCACACATCACTTCTTTGTCACTGGCCTCCCAGAGGACCAAGATTCCATAGCAAACACACTCCTACACTTTCCTTCTAGACATATGGTGCTGTCAGAAAATACATGTCATTTTGTATATTGAAAGTATAGCGTTCATGCTTTTTTGTTCTATCCAATAGTCCTCTTTTGGGCTTTCAGACTACAGTGAAGATACAATATAAGATAAACAAAACAGCAAAGAAATTAAAAACTTTAGAAGACAAGCAGGGAAGGAGGAACTCAGCTTGCAGGACTTCTGATATGACAGCTCAGTGAGGTAAGGTGCTCGCTGTTGTCACCCTGTTGCATAAATCAACCCTCCTTTTGCATTCCAATCACTGTGGCCGGCTCTCATTGCCTCTGCCTGTATGCAGACCTGCCGGCAAAGTGGCTTTGCCCTCTGGACGGAAGGAGGTTAGCTGTCACTCCAGATTAATAGGCTAATTTGCCATTTTAACCTCGCTTGACCCCCTTTCACCCTTTCACACTGGACAGCAGTATACATGCTCATGTCATTCACCTTGTACAAACAGTGTCAAAATCAAATAGCTGGGGTGCTGCGATGGGGAATTATACAATCTAGAAGAAAAAACACAGAAAATGAGAGCATTAAATGTTATTTTTTGAAAAAAAAATTTAAATACATAAATCTAGATTTATAACAGAATAACAGAGCTATATGCATGGACATAGCTTTTATTAGAGACACTGCGGAAGCTGAGGATGTCTCCCCACCACTTTTTCATATGCTTTGTTTGGTCCATATCAAAATGTGGTTTGCCAAATATCTTTTCACTCACAAATTACATCCCAATGCTTTCTACAAATATCAGTTCAGCCATATTCACATGGTTCACTTCTCTGAATTAAAATGTCTGTGCTATGATAAAATTCTGCATCTGGGAAATAATGTGCAAGCCTTTATAATTATCCATCCATCCATCTTCTACCGCTTACTCCCTCTTCAGGGTCGCAGCGGAACCTGGAGCCAATCCCAGGGAGCATAGGGCACAAGGTGGGGTACACCTGGACAGGGTGCCAGTCCATCGCAGGGCACAATCACATACACACTCACACACCCATTCATACACTACGGACACTTTAGACACGCCAATCAGCCTACCATGCATGTCTTTGGACTGGGGGAGGAAACCGGAGTACCTGGAGGAAACTCCCGCAGCACGGGGAGAACATGCAAACTCCACACACACATGGCCCCGCCGGGAATCAAACCCCGGACCTTGGAGGTTTGAGGTGAACGTGCTAACCACTAAGCCACTGTGCACCCTTTATAATTATAATGTCCAGTTTTATTTATTAGCATAAAGGCCTTTGTTTTGCTTTCATCTTCATTGTAACAGCTTTCATGTTTTACAGGTTAAGTTATGAATCTGCAAATATTCACAGTAATTACAATTTGTTTAAGATGTAGGTGCAGCCCAACACATTTATGATAAAGTGCTTATAATTATGAATCAAATGTTATAAAAACACACCAGGTTTCTGTGGCAGAAGAGCAAAATTGGCCATGCTTTCAGGGAGGGAGGGAGTCTTGGCATAGTTTCTCTCCCCTATCAATCACAGTGACACTAACCAATCATGGACAGCTGTGAGCTCATGCACATGGAATGGGGCAGATAGCACTATCCTCCGTGTGTGTTATGATGCACCCTGACATTGCATGAGTAGCAGGTTGAAAAGATGCAGTCGGCTGGCTAACCATTGTCCACTCTGATTGTTAGCTGTGGTGTGATAAGGGAGAAAATCCAGAAGGAAAAAAACTGCTATCAGTCTGCCAGTGGAATGGGTGCAACATTGTCTTTAGAGCTTCACTGTTGGACTGGTCTTTGAATGAGTACAATGAATTGTGTGTGTGTGTGTGTGTGTGTGTGTGTGTGCGTGCGTGTGTGTTTCTGTAAATCTAGAAACATCTGGCTAGTTTATCAGAGTCGACCAGGGGAGTCATTTCAAACTTATTTTAGGTAACATCCACTGTCTGTCCAATGCCAAGTGGGCCAAGCCGTAAAGTAGACCAATAACACAATTTATTTATTGGGAAGTTATATTCTGAATTCAGAAATGGACTGAATGTACAATATCACCTACAAAACAGATGAACAGACTGCAATTAATTAATAAACAACAACAAATCCAAAATCTGATTTTAGTATATAGTGCCTTGCTTAAGTATTCACCCACCTTAATCTTTTTTTCTTCACATTTTGTAAACCCTGCAATTGAAATGGAGTTAATTAATTATCTGCCTAATTTTTAGCTTGCTAATGAAGAATTACATATCATTAGCACTTTTTTTTGTCTGCAACTGATTTTACGGCCCTGAGTTTATTACTCTACAGGGTGTCCCAATGTCTCCATACATCGGGGAAATTAACACTATTTAGCTAAATGTTACTTTATTTGCAAAACATCCTCTACATTATTGATATTTCTTTGTAAACACACATAGTCACCCCCCTCATTCATTAAGAACTTGTGTTAAGACATCTGGTGTTATGCATGTAAATGCATGTCCATCGCAACCTTGTGACAGCTTCCCGATGAGAATGATTTCAATATGTTTGTTCTTTTGTAAAATGCATTCTTACAGGCTATCTGGGGAAAAAAAAAATATAAGTATGAAACATTTTGGAAGACATTTTGCTAAAAAGTGTTTTTGGGGCACCCTGTATTTTGCTCCTAATGGAATAACAGAGACTAGTACTTTTGACTGAATCAAAAGTACATTTGACAAGCCTTTATCTTGATACCTGCTACACTGCTCATGCTATTGTTTGGTATGAAAAAGTCAGGTTTTCAATTCCATCTTTTTGTTATTATTTTTAGCATGACAGTTTTGTGATTTAAATAACAATGATTTACACATTATCTGAGACTTTGTTATGGCAGGTCACACTATAGCTGTTCAGAGGGTTTTATTTAAAAGCATAACAAACAGAGCCGGCCAGAGAGAAAACAGTGAAGTGATTTAAGAATAACAGAAAGAAAAAAAAAAACCCTTCTGGTTGCTTCTATGGTTTTAAAATTAGTCTTTAACTGGCACACAAAATACAAAGCCATAATCACTGGGTTAATGGGGTTAAGATTGATAAATTGCAATCGCATAGTTTTCAGCAGCATATATTGCTGTATCTTTCCCCAAAATTAATGAGAGTGATTATTATGATTATTGAGAGAAATCACTTTGTAAAGAAAATGAGTATGAACCCTGCCTTGCCAGCTTTGAACTCTTAAAGTGTGAATGAAGGCAGGAAAATGAAACCTTACAGTTCAGAAGATGTTTATGCCACATTTGTATGGAAATATATAACCTAGGAAAATGCTTTCAATGTTGTGAATTCCTCTGCATATCCTTTGTCATCTGGCTAAATACAAAGTCATTCCAAGCAAAGTTACCTACTACTAATCAGAAATTGTTAAGTCTTCTGCACATTTCATGATGTAATTAGAGGCATTAGAATCATATATTCAAAGTAGTATTGGCTAGGATAAAATAAATGCCAGCTATAATGAACAAATAGAAAACACCCAAAAGTATTTTATTTTTTTATTTATTTGCTTCTTGGCTCAATGAATTGTGTTCAGTTTGAAGCTAAATCAAATCAAAGAGCAAATGAAAGTCTGAACTACACTCTGAATCAAAACAACAAAACTCTGAATTTGTTGGTAAACAAATGAAAGCTGTAAACATGTGAAGGTCTTTAATTGGTTGGTCAAAATATGTAAATGGAAATGTTAACATGGATCTGATAACTTGCTAGATAATTATATAAAAAATTAGCTTAACATCCAGATTTATTTCTTTTTTTGTAAATAAGTCCAAATATCCAGAAGATATCACAGTTTCATTGTGCTACAGCTCTTTTATTTAGTGCAACCCAACTATAAGATGTGTTTGGTTCAGTTCCTGTGGTTGTGTCCATTCAGATTGTGATCAACTTCTCACTACAATCCAAACACACTAGATTTCACTTGGAGGACACTCTAGATCAACAATCAGCATCAGGGCTGGTGGTGTACCAAAACAAAGTCACTGTTTTCCAGTTAATTACACTGTTTCCATGCCCTTAACTTTCACTTCAAATTCCCAGAGGTGGATGCAAAATGCAGAGAAAACATGAACACCTTACACTATTGCTTTTCACTGTGCCAAAGAAGATTTTTGCCCAGGATGAATATTAATAGTTCTTTAGCTTGATAGCTCTTCTGAGGTAAAAATAAATAAATAAATAAATAAAATAAACAGTTCCCTAAATCTATTTTGGGCTGGCTCATTCACAGCACAGGGGATGATTTGAGTTCATGGTAAAAAATCTTTGTGTCATATCTTCCCAGCCCACATTCTTTCCAATAAGACATGCCCTGTATGAGTGCAAGCCTCTAATGATTCACAGCAGGAGATGAATAATTCACATTACCATCAATATCTTCATCTCATACACCCCAGCAGAGCAGAGGGCAGTTGCTGATCTTATCTGAGTGAACCCCATTCAGAATTTCACTCACATCCTCACTGCAAAGTGGACAGGAGCTCTGATGTCTCTTTGTGAACACGTGGTTGAGGGAAAGACCATGGGAGGTCATAAAGGAGCACCTGATTCAGTCTTCAGTCGAGTCGGAGTGGGTGGTAAGAGGGGGGAGGGAGTTATTGTAGAGTTGATCTGGACTGCAGTGTTGCATCTGGCCTTTACGTACATCAGTGGTTGACAGCATGAGCAATGTGCTGAGCCAGGCCCATGCATCATCTTTTGGCAGATGCTTAACCTGCTGATTGCCTTTCAGAAGCAGGCAATGTGGATCAGATCCTTCTGCCATTCAGTGTGCACTGGTATTCCGACCTCTTGTTTACTTCTTACACACACAGATGCACACACACACACACACACAAACACTATTATTATTATTATTATTATTATTATTATTATTATTATCTACAGGACTTTCTATAAAATTTAAATGATGAAGAAAGGTGACGGTGGTTATTTATTTATTTATTTTAACATATATATATATATATATATATATATATATATATATATATATATATATATATATAATTATATAATATATTGAGGCCACAAGTCAATAAAGCTAAATATCCCCTGGCCACAAATGATTATATTTTACCAAAGTGATGGCCACATTGTGTAACTTGAGGCCTCAACATAATATAGGACAGTTATGGCAACTTCATTCTAAATATGTAGCTGACAGTAATTATTTAATAGGATATGTGTAAAAGTCTAATAACTTTGGAAAGTCACTTGAGGTGACATGGACTAATGGTGTTGTAACCTCGGTGACTTCAATATGTCTTTGTGTCATTCCAAGATTGAAGTGTAACATTATCAATCATCATATATATAAAGTTCAAATTTCCCAAAATACAATGGTACTTGAAAGTTTGTGAAGACTGTCACGGATGACATGAATTACTGATATAAAAATTGAGCTTTAGGTGACTATTTTAGGAGACTATAGGCAAACCCAAGGGAGTTTATATTGAAATGGTCCTTTTGGCAAAAATACTATGTTACTAGATTAATTACAGGCGAAGAAGAGTGCACTTGGCAAATTGAGCAATCACAGGCTTCCCCGAACTGAAAGAGTAAGCAGGAGGAGCAAGAGAATTTGTGTGTGTGTGTGTGAGAGAGAGTGTGAGAGAGAGAGAGAGAGTGTGAGAGAGAGGAAGACCTAAAATTAGTATTCCTGCCAAAACACTTGAGGCCGCATGTCTTAAGTCAAAAGTTTATTCCCAAAAGGAAGCATGACCAGCTGCTTTATAAACCTAGCATATGTCCGAAAGCACCCTTCTTGTCTTGTACGTGATTAACCCTTAGACCTTTAGTGACAGTGGCAAGCTAATGAGACACCTGCTGTGCCACCTTCCCAAACTTTTTAGCATTAGCTACATAGATTGTAGTCTCTACTCTGTAGTCTGTTGAGTCTTGATGAAACTTCACAGAGTACAAACATACATTTTGATTGCATGGTTTGTTTCCACTTATCCCTGATATACCTGTACACCTGTCCAATCAGCCAATCAAGTGGTAGCAGCACAATCCATAAGATCATGCAGATACACATCAAGAGCTTCAGTTGATGCACACATCAGTTGATGCATGGATCTGGAAGAGGAGCCGGAGACGAGCGCTGCTCTATCTCTTGCTTTGTCTTCTGGCTCTCTGCTTAATTTTGGAGCTCACATTGCGACGACTCCTTCTGCTATGGAAAGCCAAAAAATAATAAATAAATAAATAAATAATTTACTCTGATTCAGAGGAACCAGAAAGGTGTGCTAAAAACTGAGAGCAGCTCTCAAGCATATAAAGAGCTGCTTGAAGTGATTACTATGGCTGGATGAGCTTCTTTCTCCCCAGTGAAAATAAATCTCCCTCACACTGCAGAAAACTCCCCTTTTTTTCCAGAAGAGCATGACAAAATATCACCTTTCTGGGGGGAAACCATGCATAAGCTGTATTACTAACCCCACGATGTCGGATTATTTGGCCATCGTGGGGAATAAAGCTTGCGAGCTTGTGTGCTTGCGAGCTACCTCTCTCCATCGATGGCAAGTAATATAGGGGGCCTGCTTAGCCATCCAAGGCATGTAAGGTCACCGCGGCATTGATGGGCAAGGCCTATGCAGTAGTGGGTCTTGTTTGTGGGTCACTGCAGACAATGGCAGTGTTGCAGGCCTACAAAGCAAGGCTTACAAACCTGCTGAGTGAGCCTGACATACGGCGGCATTCAGCCAGTTCCTTCCCTGTTGTATTGCATTCACCCAGGCATCCAAGAGAGGAGCCAGGGCCAGTTTTAGTGCAAGGGAATCACAGAACGTGAGTGTGACAGTTGCAGCCTGCAACTAGGCCTGATTTGAGAATGGTCATAATGGCCAAGCAGACAAAGGAGGAGTGGTCCTGAGGGGCCATGGAGGGACGTATCAGGGGACATGAGGTTGTTAGGGCAGTTAGTCCTCGGTACTACTGTAGGGCCTCCCCTAGCCAAGGCTGTCCCAAGTTTTCAGCTTCTCTGGTCAGCGAGCTGTCACAGGGCAATGAAAATCTGATGCTTTCCCTCCAATAGAATGTGGAAAAGTGAACATCACTAAAAAACCATTTGGCAGCATGGAAACTACTGCCAAATGTGTCTCCATGGGTTCTGTCTACCGTGGAAAGGGTTACCAGGTCCATTTCAGAGCTCGACCCCCCCAGTTCAGAGGTGTGCTCACCACAGTAGTCAGCACAGAGCAGAGCCATACGTTAGCACAGGAAGTAAGATCCCTCTTGGACCAAGGGGCCATAGAACATGTACCCCATTCTCTGAGGAAGGGGGTTTTTACAGTCATTATTTCCTGGTCCGCAAAAAAGATTGGCGTATGCAGCCAATTTTAGATCTGCGTCATCTGAACAGTACACTTCGGGCATACAGGTTCAAAATGCTGACACCAAAACTTACCATTTCACAGATTCATTTTGAGGACTGGTTTGTGACAATAGATATAAAAGATGCATATTTCCACATAGAAATATTGCACAGGATGTTCCTGAGGTTTGTGTTTGTAGGCAATGCATACCAATATCTGGTTCTTCCCTTCGGGCTAGCTTTATCCCCTCGCACCTACACAAAAGTGCATGGATGTCATTCTGGTTCCATTGCAACTCCAGGGCATCTGTATACTAAACTACCTAGATGACTGGTTAATTTTAGCATGAAAATTAACTAAATTTCCAGAGAACTGGTGATTCAACATTGAGATGTTGTTCTCATGCATATGAAGAGCTTGGGGATCAGGTTGAACCAGTGCAGAGGACAACTTTTCTAGATGTTATAAGGATTCTACTATGATGAGGGCATTTCTATCACCAACATACATAGGGTCAATCCTATCAACATTGAGCAAGATAAAGCTGGATTTCGGCATCCACTCCAGTCTCTGTGAGCTTATGGCAGCAGCAGCCAATGTCATACCGTTGTGCCTATTGCACAGGAGACTGTTTAGGTGGTGAAACCTCTGAGATTAATCAGTGTCACACGGCGATGCGTACTTGCTCTGAGAATTTGGAGGTGTGCCTGGTTTCTACCCTTGGGTCACACACTAGGGGTGTCTCCTTATCACAAGACTGTAATGACAGGCACCTCCCTCATGGACTGGGGTGCAGTCTTAGATGGCTATCCAGCTCACGGTCTCTGGAGCGGCCCTCATCTGGAGTAGCATTTAAATCACCTAGAAATGCAGGCCATATTTCTAGCACTAAAATTCTTTCTTCCTCAATTGAGAGGTCACCATGTGTTAGTTGTGACAGACAGCACAGCAGTGGTCTCATATATCATCCACCAGGGAAGATTATGTTCGAGCCCCCTGTTCAGGCAGATGCAACTAATTATTTTCTGGGCAGAGGGAAAGTTTGTCAGTGATTGCAATGTACATTCTTGGCAACTTGAATGTGGGGGCAGACATCCTGCTGATGAAGGGCTGAGGCCCAGGGATTGTTGGCTCCATCCACAAGTGGTGGAGTCCATATGACGGAGGTTCAGCCAAGGCTGAATGTGTTCGGCCCGACACACTGCCCGCTATGGTTCACCTGCACTCCTCCCGCACCATTAGGGCTGGACGCCATGGTGCTCATGTAGGTGAGATCACATCTATATGCTTTTCCCCTGATTGCTCTTCTCCCACAAGGTCTAGTGAGAGTTCGCCAAGACCGTCTACATCTGCTGCTAGTAGCACCTTATTGGCCAGCTCCAATATGGTTCTCAGACACAGTATCCCTGCTAGATGCACTCCTTGGGAGATTCCCATCCACAGGGGTCTACTGTCTCAAGGTGGAGGGCTGATTTATCACTCTCGGCCCGAACTATGGAAACTGTGGGTCTGGCCCCTAAGGGGCACCAGGTCATAGATTCTGGGCTCACAGCTGAGGTTGAAGAGACCTTGTTGAATGCTAGAGCACCATCCACGAGGAAATTTTATTCACTCAGTTGGCAACTTTTTGTCTTGTGGTGTGACGAACATCAGCTAGACCCAGTGAACTGCGCAATAGTTACAGTCCTGGAGTTCTTACAAGGACGTTTCTCAGCAGGGTTAGCTTCTCCTACAGTCAGGGTCTATGTGGCTGCATTTTGGCCAGACATGCTCCTATTGATGGAGCCTCTGTGGGGCAACATACTCTTACTTCGAGGTTTATACGAGGTGTCAAGTAGCTGAGGCCCATCTGCAGACTATGCATACCTTCCTGGGACCTGTCTGTGGTCCTGGAAGGTCTGTCAGGTGCCCCATTTGAGACCTTAGAGTCAGCCTCTGAGAAGCTTCTGAGTCTAAAGGTAGCTTTTCTGCTGGTCCTGACATCTCTCAAGTGAGTAGAAGATCTACAAGCTCTCTCTTTTGCTCCTTCCTGCCTTGACTTTATCCCTGGATTAGCCAAGGCCTCCCTGTATCCTAGGCTGGATTATATTCCTAAAGTGCCTACATCTGCTGCCCAGCCAATAGTGTTGCAGGCTTTCTGCCCTTCCATTCCTCACGCTGGAACAAGAGAAATTGCACCGACTGTGTTCAGTAAGGGCTAGCTGTTCTTACATCCACTACTCTGGGCAGTGGCGTAAGTCAGAGCAGCTGCTGATCAGCTTTGGCGGCGACAGTAGAGGTGATGCTGTGACGAAGCAGTGCATCTCTAATTGAATAGTGAATTCAATTAGAGATTGAATTCACTTAAGATAATAGAGGCTGATGGCGCAGTTCACAGGTGCCACTTATATATCACACGACGCGCTTAATTGCCACATCATCTGATCATGGCAGGCCTATAAATAGGCATGATGTTACACAAGCTTCAGATACCGGTCATGTGCGAGGGCGCTTCCCACAGAGATGAGCTCATGCAACGTCTTGTTCCCTTCTCAGGCAACAGGGTTACATGGTAACCCAGACGTTTTCACAGAATGGTGTGGAAAAAAAAAAAAAGTCAATTTTTTTCAAGTCTAGTTCCAGTTTCACTATGAAACATAAAATGAAACTTGAAAATATAAGCTTGAGAAAAGTAATTAAAACCTCAGAATACAGCACAAAACCTGAGAATATAAAATTAAAAGTATATAATATAAAGTTAATATAAAGTGAAATTTATTAATATAGAATGAAAACTTGAATATTGAATGGAACCAGAATGCTATGCTGGAACCAGTTTACATTTCTGTAACTTTAGTTAATGTGGAAATCTGGTGGTATCTTGAAAAACAACAAAGTAATTAATAGATTGGCCACTGCTTACATGAGCACAAACTCAGCTCTGTCTCGCTCTGCATCCATTGTTAAAATTCACATTAAAGAGACAGTCAGTGGCCTTAATTCCTGTTGTCACTCCCTGTGGTGTCATCATTTGCATCACTGGCCTCTGGGGAACAGGAGGTCACCCAAAGGAAGAGGCACCATGTGATTTCTTTTCCAGTAGAAGTTATATTGAGATGTGGTCATTTTCACAGCTCAAATGCTCAACAAATAAAAATAAGCAAGTCTTTTAATTCCCGAAGGCTGATTAAGGTTTTATAAAGGCTGCTGTCTTTGCACCCTCGATAAAAAACTTAATGGCAGCAAAGTCTCTGGATGTGTTTAAATGCAGGACATTGAAGCAGTAAAAAGAATATGAAGCTTATTTAAATGCTTTAACTGGTGTTGCATTAATGCTCTTTTTAAAGCATCTTTTTATGTGCAGAAAGCACCTTCGTGAACATGCAGAAAACTTTAAGCTACTCTGAATTTGTACAATACATTGTATTTACTTACACATAGTGAGAAAGTACAGAAAATAAGCTTATGCTTTTGTGCTGCAATGAATGAAGGATGAAATGGCATAGCTCTCTGGTTTAATTCAATTTCTAATTCTCATCCATAAATAGCGTTATATAAGGTTTACCCTGATTGTACCCCTGTTCAACTCAAATTCTCCAAGATAAAAAGACGGGAGGGAAAATATCAGACATCATCTGTTTGCTTTGCAGTAAGTTCACCATGGAAGATGTCTATGTAATAGTAAAAAAGCAAATCAGGTAAAGAAATTAGAAGGGGATTATAAACTCATTAAGAAACATGGCCAAAAGGTCCTGGTGTTGTTGTGTATGTCTCAACTAATTTAGAGGAGTTTATTTGGTTGCACTGTGAGTTATTCAATATGGAAAACTGCACAAATCTTTTAATGGGATTAGTAGAAAACTACAGAGCAGAACACAGTTTGTTAAGCTTCTCGGGTAAGTGTCCTAGGTCGTAATTCAATCAATACCATTTAGCCGAAACAAGACAGGAAGGAATATTCCCATCTCAGTCAAGCTTTTCAGTCAAACTGAACTTGACTGATGTGCCCAAGCAGACATGTAACTGAACTTGTCAATACTGAGTAGAGTGCTGCCTGATGCAGACTGGTGAAACAGTGTGTTGTTGGTTATTTTATCTGAACTTCAAAGGAAGACAAGAAATTATGTACTATACAAGTATATATTAAAGGACATGTTTTCCAATGTCCAGTGTCTGATCACCATTGTTCCAAACAACCATTCATTCATCATTCACTCATCACTATTTTCCCCAATGAACTATCACTGATCACCATCATTCCCAATGATCTATCACTGATCTCAATTTTTCCCACAACCAATCTCTGATCACTAAAATTAGCCTATGCCATCATTTTACAACTTCTAATGTTTTTTTTTTTTTTTTGTGCATGACAGTTCAAGTTTCTGGATTTACACTGAATAGCTTAAAAGGACTTCATTAAGACTCCTGGCATGGAAGGCCCTTTATTGCCTTGTTTGAACAGAAATGAGGATGAGAGCGGCAGAGACAAAAATCCACTCATTAAAGGGCTTTTATAAGGTCTAAAGCATTCTTTAAAAATTCACAAACAGATACATTTACATAGATATTTTAGTCAAGGCATAGCTAATTAGCATAACAAAGATGATGTTGGTGGCATTGCAGACTGTGGGGATTGCTTGCAGGAACATAACCAATCTGTGTATTTGCTATGGGAATATGATTAGCTCCCAAATCTGTTTTTAGAGGGGAGGGAATGACTGTCAGTGCTCTTGAAGACAGCAGAGTCATTTCTGGTCAAAGGCATAATTAAATCTCTATTGCCTTTGGATGCTCTTCACTGTGGCCAAGAAATCAAGATATACTGGTTATGTGAATGTGAAAAAAGAAAAACAAAAAACACACACAAAGTTCTGTGTATTGTGTATTAAGACTGTAAGGTGTGTGAGGTATTGAAAATGGATGGATGAATCACTTGGCATTTAATCCTGCTCCCAAACAACTTCTGAACAAACCTATCAATTCCTGTGTATTCTTTTGTTGTCCTCTTAAAGATAATTAAAAATTAAAATAAGTCCCTTGCACTGGGGCATGGTGAACTCCATCATAACCAACAATGTGTAAAAGCGTGAACATGGACACTTACTCAATTCCATTTAGCTGGTGGCAAGCCTGTCAGTGGAGCATGCTAGCTGAAAGAGGCTGATCCAGACTCATTTTTATAAACATATCCTCCTCCATTTAAAGAGAGCTGGTCATTATGCTATAATGAAGTCTCTCTTGATGGACACAAGCTTCCTCACTGTGTGCTCTCAGTTTCAGAATTAATTATTTCAGCTGAGCCTTGTCCAGTGTAGACTAAATAAAGCAATGCAACTGGAAATGTAATTCGTATATCCATCATGATTTTCTGATTTCTGTAGAATTCATACACAAGTTTATATGAAAATGTAACAATTGTTAATACATCAGCAAGAGGCAAGGTTCACAACAATAGATTTTCTTATAAATTCACTTGCACAAAATCCAACAAAACAACACTGCTTTAAAGTTCATGTGAGATTACGTTTCCCTGGTGGGAAGTGTGTAGTACAGCAGTGTTGAATGTAGTTGTATCTCATTCAAAATTTAAAAAATGTTGCTTCCCCACAGCAATGGGGTTCCACTAGTTGTTGTCCCTGTATCTTGTGGGACTGAAGAAAGCGATCAATGGCATCACTCAGTGAACATCTAGCCTACATTCCTTACTGCTCATCCAGCTAGAAATGTGCAAAATGTCTCACACTGAGAGGCATATGATGTGAAATTCATTGTTTTTGATGCAGATCTATTCCAGTGTCTATGATCTAAGTGTCCTCTAAGAAAATGGTTTTAAGTTGATTTGAAGTATTTCATACCACAGCCCTGCTGAATGCTCTATTGTGATTGGTCAGAAGGTGTTGATTTTTTTTTTTTTAATAACAGCAGTAATTCTGGATGTAATTCAAAACACACAATTACATTAACCTGCTTGATCTAGTATGCTGTATTGTATAGTGCAGGGTATTCATACTATCTGCAAAGGGCCTGTATTGGTGCAGGCCTTCATTCAAACTAAGCAGAAGCCACACCCAAGTCTATTGAAAGCCACGATTAACTGATTAAACAGGTGGAATCAGTTGTGGCTCCTGTTTGAATTTAATGCACCCACGCAAGCCCTTTCAGTATAAAACTGAACACAACTGGAATAGCGGATCCTCCAAAAAATCAAAGACTAATAATAAATAATAATACATAATATTATTTGGTACTATTTAACAAAGAAAAAATTATAATCAGTAATATGGTAACACTTTCTTTAAGGATCAGTTTATTTAATGTTTATGGAAGGAGTCTCCAGTGTCAGTGCTTTGCAATGGACAGTAAGTTCCCTTTCAAAGGGAACTCAAGGTTACGTGAGCTTTATGTTGTGGAAAGCGCCCTTGCACGTGACTGGTATCTGAAGCTTGTGTAACAGCATGCCTATTTATAGGCCTGCCATGATCAGGTGACGTGGCAATTAATCGCGTCGCGTGATATAAAAGTGCCACCTGTGAGCTGCGACATCAGCCTTATTATCTTCAGCTTCAGTTTGTGTAAAGCTCCCAAAAAGACTGTTCATTTCCTCTCTATCTTTTTTAAAAAAAGAAAGAAAAATCTTGTTACTTTTCTGTTCCTTTAACAAAAAGAGAGAAAAGTATGAGACAGAGTATTCAGGAATTGTTCACATTTCATCATGGGGGGAGGGGGAGACACACTTTCTGTGTGAAGTGTCTAGGGGGGAGCACGCCAGGGCAGCCCTTGAAAGGTCTGACTGTGCGCATCGTGAACGCCTTACAATTAGGCAGCTCTGCTCGAGGTTCGCTCTCTTCTCGGCTGAAGGGAGTTGGGTTTCAGAGCCTCACGGATCTGGGCCAGCCATTGCTGAGGCCCACAGCGGGCTCAGGTCCCGGGGATCTTGTATGGCTCTGGAAGAGGAGCCAGAGACGAGCGCTGCTCTCTCTTGCTCTGTCTTCTGGGTCCGGCTGTCCGCAGGATTTTGGAGCATGCGTTGCGGCGACTCCTTCCACTATGGAAAGCCAAAAAAAAAAAAAATCCTCAGACGGGTGAGATAAAAACAGAGAGCAGCTCTCAAGCATATAAAGAACTGTTTGAAGTGATTACCAAGGCTGGATGAGATTTTTTCTCATGTTTCTGGAGAAAACCATACATAAGCCATATTTCTAACCCCCAATGTTGGATTATTCGGCCATCATGGGGAATGAATGGCACGGCTGTTTAGCTATGCCAAAATGTTAGAGGCACTTCCGAGCTACCTCTCTTTGCATGCTCTATATGCTGCGGCAGGGTGGTCTATTCCGCACACATTCATTCGATATTACAACCTGGATATATATATTATATACCCTGGGATTGAGTGTCTTGCAGTGACCCTTGAACTCAGACCTTTTGAACAGGCCATGCTCTCAGTACGATGGAGTGGGTATTCTTGTTCCCACAGCGTAAAGCTCACACAAAAGTTCCCTTTGAAAGGGCATGTCTGGGTTATGCATGTAAGCCTGTTTCCTGAGAAGGGATCGAGACATTACATAGTTCTGTCATATTTGGGTCATGCCTGTGAATTATGTCTTCGCTTCAGATAATAGAGGCTGATGACACGGTTAACAGGTGCCTGTAACAGGCACCGTAACAGGTAATCACCTGATCACAGCAGGCCTATAAATAGGCATGATGTTAGACAAGCTTCAGATACTGGTCACGAGCGAGGGTGCTTCCCACAGCGAAAGCTCATGCAACGTCTCGTTCCCTTCTCAGGAAACAGGGCTACATGTGTAACGCAGACGTTTTTCACAATGGGAAAATCTTTAGAATAAATACATTTTCTGGTCTCTTGGAAACATGACCAATGGGACATTTTTATTTATCTTATTCAGTTCGAAAGCAGGTGCGGGAATGTCTGATAACTGCTATACCACAAGTGATAACAGGAAATAACTTGTCTCACAGATATATAACAATATTAAATGTAACTAAAAACCGAAAAGTACAATGTGATGTTCTTTAATAAATTAAAATTTTAGTCATTGGCAAATCACTGTGGTATAAGGGGAATAAGACACTGTTAATGGAAATATTCAGATTCAGGGTAGTAGCAGTAACTCTGCTTCACATTGGATCATGCCATCTCATCACTGATTGATCAGTGTTAACTGTTAAGTATGTTATCCCATACATACATCTGTGTATATTTGATATATAGATACATTTTATTTTTATGGCTTGTGTGTGTTATTTAAATTGTAACAAATTTCAATCCATTCCTTTTGGACCTGTTTCTAAAGCTGCTGCTGTTAAATATTATGTATATTATCTCATTCATTTATTTCCATTACTTCATATGAATCTGAAGTACAGCACATTGCAAAGTGTTTCAGTGGGATATCAAATTCAGTCCCTGACTTCCTGCTATCAACCACTGTAGGCAATTACATTACCGTAACCCTAATGCGACTTTAATATGATGGCTATCAGTTAACAGCTCAGGTCTTATTACTCCAATCAATTAGAACCTGAGAGGTGCCACATCTGGGATGGAGTTCCTATTCTGATTAGCATCATGAGCAGGGAGTCCATCCCCTACCGAGAAACTCTAGCCTGTGAGGGATGAGTGAATGGAGTGCTACTTCTCTATAGACAGAATATCAAGCACAACAGACAAAGGCCTTACTTCCTCATAGCAACCAAATTGCTTTTGAGACATGGTCCCTTTTGTGAAGGACAGACAGTGCCAGAGCCCTTCTATCATTCTGTTCTACTCAAGCACTTGAGCTTCAGATGATACCCAGTGAAAGAACAAAGAGAGTGAGTGAGGTAGAGAGAGAGAAGCTATGTTTTGACAAAAGTATGATAGTCAGACAGTAACAGAAGAATCTATAGATCATATATGTCCATAATAAGTACAAAAAAGAAATATGTAATGTATAGGATAAATAACATAGTTGAAGTAAAATCTCTGAGAAATGTTAAGTTTTTCTAATCTGATATTTTATGGCTACCACAAAGATACGGTCTTCCTGTTTATTTGCTAACAAAATTGTCAACTGTTGTTTCTAAATAAATAAATAAATAAATAAAACATGTGTGTGTGTGTTACATATGTTCAGTGTGAACTACTATATGCTGCATTTTCTTTCTTTTTTTTTTGTCCCACGTTGCATTATTGGCATCTCCTGTTGCCATGACAGCACAGTCCTCTTCATGTTTTGGTAGTGCGTTGGAACCAATCTGATGATGTTAGTAATTAAACCTCCTGTTTGCATAAAATCTGAGTTTTCACTGGAGAACAAGCAAAAATCTAACGTTCATATTATGATAAATGTAAATGGTAAAATTTAATTTAGGTTGGTTTAAGAAAGATCAGCATAAATTAAATTAAAGTACACATCACATATTTAACAAAAGATAAGTAGAATCCCTACATGGCCACAGCCATGTCCTTGAGTCCAAGAGAGCAAACTTGTTCATGTTCTCTGGTTGGGAGGGATAGCATTCTGTCTCTCCCCCGTCAATCACTACAATGCTAGCCAATCTTGGGCATCTGTCAGGTCATGTAAGTGGAAGAGGGCAGTTAGTGCTTTCTGCCCAGTGTGCTCAGCTTCCCTGTGATGTAGCATGTGCTTCAGTTTGAAAAGCTGTTTTGGCTAGCTTCATGTGTCTTGGAGGAAACACATGCTTTCCCTCACCCTCCTTGGTGTGGTATTTGTTGTGCTATAGGAGGAAAACTGGCCAGTGGATAGGAATTAGCAAATTAGGAATGATAACCTTTATTTTCAATTTTCATTGTTTACCATTGTTCCCAACGGCCAATCACTGATCACCATAGATCCCAATGACCTCATCACTGTTGGCAATTGTGCCCATTGACTAATCACTGATTAACATTTTCACATTGAAAATTTACTGTTCACTGTTGTTTGCAATTACCAATCACTGATCACCATTGTTTGTCCCACCCATGCACTTCTTTGTTCATCATGTTTAACTGTTTGCCATATTTACAAGTAATAGAAGCAAGTTATTCCATCCAAAACCATTTCCTTCATGTCTATTCCTTGCCTACTACTCCTACTTCAGAAAATCTTCCTTCTTCATGCAACAAGTTTTGATATGCAAATGATCATGAAGATGCTGTGAATATGCAAAATAACCTACAATGTAATTTAGCAAATTCTAGCAGTTTTTTGAGCGGTAAACACTGGTTTTATGAGCTATCATAATGTTATCCATAATATCGTGTTAGTAGCAGTAATACAGAGAATTTTTCCTTCTGCCACCACTTACCGACTGTCAGAAATAGATTCCAAATTTGACCAGTCCTTCCTCTGTATTGGCAGCTGGTCAGACTAAGCTGGATTTTACAGCAGTAATGGAAGCAGCTGATAGGACTGATGGGCAACAGCTACAACAGTGTGAAAACAAACTTGAGTGCTGTTTTTTACAGCCAACAGTCTAGCATCTCATCTCATAATTCAAGCAATATATCATGGGGCACAGGGACATGATCAGCTGCAAAGTGCTGCATACACATGGACTGAGTCTGTGTAACAGGTTTAGCTCACAGTTCCCTAATGCTTTGAAGAGCCATAAAGAGGAAAAACTGTCACCATGAAAACGACATCATTTCAAACCCTTTACTCTTTTGTCAAAATGATGGCAAGGCACCTTTGGTTCCTTTGGGCAATTAGTTAGAGCTTTGCCCTGACTGCAGCATTTGTTCAGCTGAAAAGAAAGACAACATCTCTGCCAAGTCCACATTCCTATTTTCTCTATTTTACAAATACCCAGACGCCAGAGTGTAGGTGTTACAATGCTAATGCTAATTTGCTGAAACCAGCTCTTTTTGAAAGAGTGCAAAGGAAGAAGTGGTGACCATGGAAACTAGTCATGTAGATGAAATCTGAAGGGCCTCGTTACTTTGTGTGAAGTCTCTAAAAGAAAGGGTTTCAGGTTTGCCCTGTCTTATTTGTCTGTCTGCAAAAAGAAGCAAAGACATGCTGTGGTGAGAGTCAATTTGCATGCTTAACTGTAGCCACAAGCTCTGTTTCAACAATAACATTAACAGATAGACAAAGGCATGCTGTCAGGAGCTGCCAAGCGAGCTCGCATATAAAAATTTATGACTGAGCCATTATGGCAGGAGGCCTAAAGCTGTAAATTCACTCTTCTCCTCCATGTGAGAACTGCTTGCCTTTCATTTCCATCATATTTAGTGTTGGAAAGGGACAAAATCAGTTGATATGAAAGAATGACATAGGGTACTATGCAGCTAAATCACTGAACAGCTTCCGGAAGTGGTTATCCCTGAGGAGGGGGCAAATTGTTCTCTCTGCAGTGTGAGGAAGGTCTATTTAAAAAGCAACACTGACCCCTTGTGTTGTACATGATGTACCTGCATATAAGAAAATCGGTATGTAATTTTTTTTTTCAAGTTGAGTGTTAATGGCACTGTATAACCATACACAGGGCTACATTTAGACTGTCCATCCATCAATTTTCTGTAGCACTTATCCTACACAGGGTCGCGGAGAGCATGGAGCCAAGGGACTCGGGGCACAAGAAGGGGGAAACCCTTGATGGGGTTTCGCACACATACACACACATTTACATACTATGGACAATTTATAGATGGCTTGGGGATGAAACCCCTGAAGCATGAGGAGAACATGCAAACTCTGCTCTGTTTGTACTATATATTTCGAAAACTACAGGTTTTACTGAACTGAAATTCTCAATGACAAGTAAAGTTACAGAATTTTAAAATCTGGTTACTCCCAAAAGTTAAAAGGGAGAAAATTGCATTTATAGATTTCAATGTAATTCTACCTCTATATTTATAACCTACTTTACTTATGGAAAAAAAGCAACTTTACTGCCAAATTTTACAGAAGTATAAGTTTACAATGAGAAATGAATTATCACCAATCAGTCTCTGTCTCATCACAGAGCTTTTTTTAAGCTTTTGTCAATGTATACTATTGTGGGAAACATAGCCAGCTCAACAAATTCATTAATTTATGGCATGATTATATTGTAAATCATTATTAGCAGATGTAAAGCTTTTTATTTTATTTATTTTTCACCACCATCAGATACAGTATATCTAGTCTAGAACTATACAGCCCTGATCTGGTGTGTGTGTGTGTGTATGTATGTATGTGTATGTGTGTGTGTGTGTGTGTGTGTGTGTATGTGTATATATATATATATATATATATATATATATATATATATATATATATATATATATATTATATATAATCTCAGTATATTTAAATATAGATTTGTATCAGATCAGTAGTTCTATTGCTAAGAATGGTGCATTCCACAAGATTATACAGCAGAGTGACACTGAATAATAGCTATGCCTTTAAAGCTGTCACACTATACTGCAAGCTCATTTGCATGGACATAAATTGATCTTTATGTTTCTAGAGTGTTTTGTGGAGTAAATACTAGTGGTAAAAGTACATCAAGGGTGGGTGTCTGTCACCACTTTGTCTTCATATGCAGTTGATGGTCTAACTCATCGTAAGCCTGTGAATGAAAATGAATCATGTTTGCAGATGCTGCAGGTGTGACCGGGCCCATAATGATGCACTGATTATGGGTTTTATTATAACCCGCTGCAGAAACACAAATGACCAGATGAATGTGTGATAAACTGATGAGTCACTAATATTACATTGCATGTGAATTACTATGTGGAAGGCAGAGGCTGTGTCTGAAATCACGTATTGTGACAGTATTTGATGCAGTATCTACTGCACGGCCACTGAAACAGTACGTACTAATCCATACGTGTATGGATATATGTAGTCCATATGTAGTATGACTACAATCCCGGACATACTATGTATGTCATGTTGGCATTGTCATGTGACCTTCGACATCATCATAAACACAAAAATCTTAAAGGGACCACCAGATTAAAGCAACCGCACTAATGGCAAAACGCACAACAGGAAAGTTAACTGAATTAGTAATTGAATGTGGGCAGTGTTAACAGGCTGAGGTAAATTAGTTGCCATTAACTTGACCGGCTACGGCATGATGGAGATCACAAAAAAGGTTTCAAATTCTGTGACAACTGTTTCCTTGTTTAAACCTTCAACAAGTTAACAATTTACTTGAGTATTCTTAAACAAGTCCTGTTTAACCAAGGTTTAATACTTAAAAAGAGCCAACGTGCTGTCTTCTGCAATTTTTTTCTGAGCCTGTCCGTACCAGTCCCATTGCGTTATGGGATTTTTGACTTGCATAGTATCCATTGGTTGCATAGTGCAAAATCTTGCCGGAAGCAGTATGCCATTCATGTATTTCTTGCCTACTGTTTCTAGCCTATTGCCTAGTGCCACGCAGCCAGACCCCCTCCCCCCCTGTTTGGAATTACAGAAATTGTAGTAACCAAGTTACACTGCTAATAATGTACATAATAAAGTATACCATAGTCTTACCTCTCTACAGTGTCTGTCTAAATTTCTCCATCTACACACTCACACACACTCTTGGGGCCTAAATATCCCTTCTTTATACCCTAAAGTTCTTAACCGTAATCCTTTAAACCTAATTCTCCTGTCCTGGTGGCAGGCAATTCAGTTCAGATAATAATGACATCCTAACCTGTTTAGCTTCCTTGTTGTTTTATTGTGTATTGCAAATTAAATTTGCCTTTTTTTTTTTCTTTGTCTTCAGAAGATCTGTTTGGATTTTCTCATATTCATGTATCCACATCATGTTTCCCTAGGTTCTCCAGTTTCCTTCCACATCCCAAAAAAATTAGTTGGTGGACTGGTGATTTTAAATTGCCCCTACAGATGTGGCCTTTAAGAATGTTTTTTCATGCATTTTCATGCGATTTGTCACGTATGATTATGCGGCACCCTGCAGACACACTTCTTAGAAATTAAATTTATTTGTTGTGCTTCACACAATAATCACCAGGTGGTGCATGGAACAACATACACACTGTTGAACACATAGTACACTAAAAATGGAGTGTGTTGTGAGTTAGATTTAAGAAAAATATTACATTTCTCATCAAAACTTATGATAAACCTAATTTGAACAAGTTTCTAATTATACAATTGGATTATATACAGGTACATTGACTATGGTATTTAAATTAACATAGCTAAAGCATGTGTGATAGTGCAGTGGCAACGTTCTTAGTGTAGTCCGCCAGCCAACCAAGCCTCAGCTCAGCTCAAGAACAAAAGTTTCCATTGGCAAAAAATGAGAAAATGGAATTCATTCAATGATTCTTTTACATATTTACACATGCACATCTACAGAGACAAGTAAAATGCTCATAAAATGAACACTCTCAACTGATCTGAGCCTCGAACCCTAGTTGCTGGCATACTATACTAGGAACGTTTCCATTGTGCTATTCTAGCACACATGACTCGATCATACTGACTTGGTATAATTCAATCTTGTAATTAGATACTTGTTTAAATTAGGTTTATCTTAAGTTTTGATGAGAAACGTTGGCTGGTAAAAGAATATATGCTCTATACAGCATATGTCCTGGCAGAACTACAGCATCTACCAGCAAGCCATCATGGTGGATCCAGTTCATTAGAGGCTATTCAAAAACATAATAATAATAATAATAATAATAATAATAATAATAGTCATTGTTGCAGCTGTTGTTAGTTAGTTAGCTTGCTATTTTGTTGCTGTTGATATTGTTATATAACACAATGAATGTACCTCCAAACCCTATTGTTGTTTAAAAGCCTCAAATCTTTTGCAGTTCAAAGCACAAAGTTCATCGTCAGCACAAACTGATTTGCATTGAAATGGTAAGCCAACGTCCACTGCAAACTGAAAACTCCACCTGGGACTTGATTTACTTGATTTTATGTAGCAGGTTAGAAAGTTCAGTACCTAAGGAACCTGCAGTCCAGTTCTACTTGGCAGTAATTGAGAGCCTTTTAACCTTTGCTGCAGCTAGGTCTAAATGAAATACATGGTCTATAAATCTTCCAAAATAATGTCTTTAAAAAAATCTTGAAACTAAAAGTTCTGTAAAGTTTGTTGTAAGCACTTTCTAGACAGAAATGCACTTTTGATGTATGATATAATCTCGGTCTTGCATATGCATAGAAAAGCTGCCATCGCATGGCGTTGAGAAAGGATTTGAATACAACCCTAGTTCTGAAAAAGTTGGGACAGTATGGAAAATGCTAAGAAAAACAAAGAGGGGTGATTTGTAAATGTATTTTGGCTTGTATTTAAACAAAAAAACATATAAAGACAAGTTATTTAATGTTTTACCTAATCAGTTGCATAGTTTTTTGAAGATAAACATATTTTGAAATTGATGCATGCAACATGTTCCAAAAAAGTTGGGACACGGGCAATTTAAGTTTATGTTGAAATAAGAAGGTGATGTGAAACAGGTGAGGCAATTGTCCAATCTTAGTATATAGGGCGCCTCCAAAATAGGCCTAGTCCTTCAAGAGCAAGGATGGGTGAGCAAGGATGAGCCTCGGCTCGCCAATCAGCCAACAGATGCGTCAGCAAGTAATAACACTTTGAAAACAACATTCCCCAAAGACAAATCGGTAGGCTTTGGGGCATTTCACCTTCTACAGTGCACAATATAATTAAAAGATTCAAGATATACGGTCAAATCTTGGTGCGTAAAGGGTAAAGCTGAAAACCACTTGAATGCGCATGATCTCCAATCCTTCAGACATCACTGTCTTAAAATCCATGAGTCTTTAATGGATATCCTGACATGGGCTGGGGAATACTTTGGTAAAACTTTGTCAATCAACACCATTCGCAGCTGCATCTACAGATGCAAGTTAAGGCTTTACTATGCAAAGCAGAAGCCATACATCAACCACCGACTTCTCTGGGGTTCGGTCTCATCTGAGATGGACAGTAGCACATGGAATCGTATTTTGTCATCCGACGAGTCAACTTTTAAAATAGTTTTTGGACAAAACAGCTGTCGTGTTCTACAGGCCAAAGAGTAAAAGGACCATCCATGCTGTTATCAGCGTCAGGTCCAAAAGCCAGTATCTGTCAAGGTATGGGGGTGTGTAAATTCCACATCTGTTAGGGCACCATTAATGCAGAAAGATATGTAAACATTTTGGACCGACATATGCTGCCATCCAGAGCAGGACAACGCCAAACCACATTCTGCCCGGATTACAAGCACATGGCTGTATAAGCAGAGAGTATGGGTGCTAGCATGGCCTGCCTGCAGTCCTGATCTGTCTCCGATTGAGAATGTGTGGTGTATTATGAAGCGCAAAAAAGGTAACGAAGGCCTTGTACAGTTGCACAGCTGAAGAAATGCATAATGGATGAATGGGGGGAAATTCCGAAGGCTAAACTTAACCAACTGGTCTCTTCAGTGCCCAAAGCTTAATAAGTGTTATTAAAAGAAAAGGTGATGTTACACAGTGGTAAACAGTCGACTGTGTTGCAGTCATCAGATTTGAGCGTATAGTTTCAAAAATAAGTAAAACAAGTAAAAGTAAAATATAAAAATAATGTGCTAGTAATGTGTTCTCAATATAATACAGTGTGAACTGAATTTTCAAATGAATCCATACTGTCCCAACTTTTTCAGAATTGTGGTGGTAAAACCAACAATTATCTACTCTCCAGTCTTCTATGTATTATTTGTATCTCTCTTTCTCTTGTCTATCAGACATCTTGTATGTTTTCTTATTTTTTGTCCTTTTTTTTTGACACCGGATCTAGAGCTGCTCAGATCCACTAGATGGTGATAAAGTAGCTGAGATGAAGACTTAGTATAAGACTTGGCATAAATTGGTTATGGGTCTCATGCAATGTATGTCTTAAAGTTGCAGAAATTACTGCACTAATAATAGCTTTTGCCTTTTCACTTATATAAAAATAGAGCAGAAATTCATTGCTAGTGATTTTAAAGAGTATAGTGCAACTTGACAAAAAATAAATTATATATATATATATATGTATATATGTATATGTATATGTGTATATGTATATGTATATATGTATATGTGTGTGTATATATATATATATATATATATATATATATATATATGTATATATATATATATATATATGTATATATGTATATATATGTATATATATGTATATATATATATATATGTATATATGTATATATATGTATATATGTGTGTATATATATATATATATATATATATATATATATATATATATATATATATATATGTATATATGTGTGTATATATATATATATATATATATGTGTGTGTGTGTGTGTGTGTGTGTGTGTGTGTGTGTGATATGTGTGTATCCATTTTCTATACCGCTTATCCTACTGGGTCATGGGGAACCTGAAGCCTATCCCGGGGAGCATCGGGTACAAGGCGGGGTACACCCTGGACAGGGTGCCAATCGATCGCAGTGTATGTATGTGTATATGTATGTGTGTGTTTATTTATATATATATATATATATATATATATATATATATATATATATATATATATATATATATATATATATAATGTATATGGATGGTCCCACATGGAAACCCTAAAGCTTTGCACTTAAATAGTTTATGGCCAATTCTCACTTTTTTTTCTTCAGTGCATAAGCTCACTTGGATATTGTTGATTTGTAACTGCTGTAATCATAAATACTTTTCTGTGCTCATACTGGGATTCATTCACAATATACTCATACAGAACATCCTTTCAGAACACTCAGTACTGTTTTTTTTTTTTTTTTCTTTCTTTTTCTTTTTCATTTTATATTATACAGTTCTAGACGAGTAAGAGGATATGTAATTCCAGCTTCTGGTATCACCGAGAAGCAGATGGGTTCCCTTTTGATTCCTTTCAAGATTTCTGCTCGTATCATCTTGTCACTGCAACTTACTCAGTAGGGATCTAAATCTTCATCCTGATTTCTGTACAGCTGCATTAGTGTGTGTGTGTGTGTGTGTGTGTGTGTGTGTGTGTGTGTATGTATGTGTGTGTATATATATATATATATATATATATATATATATATATATATATATATATATATATATATATATATATATGACCTATGCAATTATTACAATATTGTTAAAAGTACTTTTAATAATTGCATAGGTCATCAGTATACTGTATTTTTACATCCTCTGATAATTAATATAGCGAGCACTCCCAGTGTTGCATGTACTGTACAGAGCTACAAAGTGCAGTCTATGCTTCTCAAACCTCATTTCTAACCTTTATATGGACCAAATTTTTTCCTCATTAGTGCGCATGTACCACCTGATTAAACTCTGATGCCATGTCACAATAAACTTGCAGCCATGCTTTCAGAGATAATTACTCTGAGCCCACGAAGACCTAACTCCTAATCTTTAAAAACACAATCAATCACTCACTGGAGGGCCAAAAGGTACTAGGTGAATGAGTAAGATGCATTTGTCTTTGAATAGCCCTGAAGGATTTGTCTTTGAATAGTGAGGAGAATGCAGACTGGCAGTGCCATAAAGGCCTTCGTTATAGAGACGCAAGGGCAGAAGAGGGTCGGGGGAGTACCCACCACAGTGCCAGACAGAGTGGGGATTGTGAGTACCACCAGCACCAGCTGAGAAGGGACAGAAGGCGCTCAGTGGTGGGCAGGAAGTGGCAGCAAGGAGTCTGTCACAATGCCACACTCACTGCAGCTCCCGGCCAAAAACTTACAAGGTCATCATGGCTATCTGATCTTAAAAGGGAAGAGTGGTTATTTGTTTATTTATTTATTTTAAAAGGTATTATGAAATACTACACACTTTGTAAGCAGCTCAAGGCACAAGGATCTCATATTTGAGAGAGAAATTTGATCAAGTTGAGAGCAAGAAAGTGAGCTAGAAATGACTAAAGTGCCATATTTTTAATGATTGAAACTCCTTTTAGAGTTTATGGAAAGGCATACATTTGATCACAGCATACATTAGCAAATCAAGAGCAAAGAGAGAGGATAACATGCGATTGAAGACTCCTGGCTCCCAGGATTCCCAGGATTCAAGCTCCTGGCTGGCTCAAGGCATGAGATTAGCACAGGGAAAGGATTAAATGCTACAATCACTAAACCATCAGCAATTGTCTGAACCACAGATAGTAAAGAGATCAGCTATTCTTGATTATACCTTTATTCCACGCTTGCGTTGACTATGACTCATGAAAAGCACACAGTATATTGTAGGTTTGTCTTCTGCAGACAGTTTGTCATAGTTTGCATGTGCAGGATGTTCTTGCATATTTGAATTTCAATTTTGCTTAATTGCATCTGGAGAATGGAAGTAATCATTTTCCAAAACACTGCAGAGCCACAGATGTCTGTTTAAAAATGTGATTATTTTATTAATTGAGAAGAAATAGATTCCTCATATATTAGCAAACTGATATTAAAACAAAACAAACAACATAAACCAACAACAACAACAACAACAACAATAATAATAATAATAATAATAATAATAATAATAATGACATACAGTAAAACAGCAGATGCACTTTATTCTATCTCCTTTGTCACACAATAAAGATTAGTAGATCAAACCTGTGCTGCCTCATGTGCCAGTACCTCACAGCCATGACTGAACCATTTTCTAATCTCTTTTTAAAGACTCATGGGGCAAGATTGATGAAACCATTAGTGATGATAAAGTTCTTGGAATTTCAATGACCTCTTCATGATGTTCAAGAGGTGAAAAATTGTGGAAGGACATATTCATTCTGAGATGATAGCTTGCAAGGACTTTACTTGGCTGAATTGCTGTTAAAAATGACTTGGATGCTTGCCCTGTATAGCACTACATACAGTACTGTAGCTTGTACATAAAATGTGAACCATTATGTGAGGAATAAAACATGGCATGGCCAGGCTGTTATAGGAAAGTAATATACAACAGAGTGGTATGATGCGACACAATACAAAGCTGAGTTACTGTTACCACCCTAAAATTTATTATTTTCCAATAAAATCACATCCTCGTGTTTTTATTTTTTATTTTTTTAAATACGCCTCTATGCCACAGCGATTTCCCAACAGTTAATGTTTTTAATTTATTAATGAAAAACATTTTAACCATTTATATGTACATACTGTTGTGGAACATCCATAAGAAACAGTGCTGTGAAAAAGTATTTGCCCCATCACGATTTCTTCTGTTCTGTTCAATAATTCTAAATTGTTTCAGAAATTAAAACAAAACTTAAGATAAAACAAAGGCAACCTGAGTAAACACAAAATACAGTTTTTAAGTGATAGTTATTTATTGAAACAAAAACGTTATCCTATACCCACTGGGCCTGTGTGAAAATTTATTTACAAATTCCAAAAATCTAATTCCAGCAGAACTAGACTGAACAGGGCTGGCAGTAATCAGGCCTGGTTGAGTCAACACTTAAATATAACTCAACACAAATCAACACTTAAATATAACTTTTTCAGCAGCATGAACGTTGAAAGAAATTACAGAAATGATGAGGAGGAAGATAATTGAAATACATCAGTCTGGGAAGGGTTACAGAGCATTTTCAAAGGCTCTGGGACACCAATGAACCACAGTGAGAGGGATTATCTCTAAATGGAAAAAAACTCGGCACAGTAGTGAACCTTTGCAGAAGTGGCTGACCTTCCAAAAATCCTCCAAGAGCACAGCAACTACTCATCCAGCAAGCCACAAAAGAGCTAATGACAATATCAAAATTAAAATCTGTATCCTGTGTTTATATGTTTCTGTAAAGCTGCTTTGAGACAATGTCCATTGTTAAAAGCACTATACAAATAAAATTGAATTGAACTGAATTGAAGTGATGTCAGGTGACAGTTCCCTCTAATGGAGGGGGGAATTGTTCATAGCCAGAAAAGTTACACCTGTGAATGAGTTATTACTTTTAAAACAATTACATATTACAACAAGCCTGTTAATATAAACTGTGATTTGCATTGCAGCTGGAACAACCTCCATAGCTGCTGTTAATCTACACCTTTTGAGCAATTGTATTCAGTATACCTAAAATTAAACCACTCTTAATATTATAGCCACTGCTTTATAAGGGGTAGAATAGTTGGTGGAAAATCTACATAAGCAAACCCTAGTCAACACTCAGACCTAACACTGAACCCTTTTACTTCCAAGTTGTGCAACTCATATATCCAAGTTAGATTGGAAACTGTAGTGCTACTTGCAAAATGACTCATTTTAAGCAGTGGTTTTAATAGGGGACAATAATGTCAAACACCAGGCTGGCATCACAGGATCTGTACTTCTGTAACCTTTTCACAAAGGTCACTAATGCTTGATTCATTGCTGTTTAGACAAGAATGAACACAGTGCTTGAAGAGCTATTTTCTTTTCTTAAATGTAGCCTGTTAGATGTAGTGTTGTGTTTGCTTGGCCTCAGTCATTTTTTTTCTTGATTAGCCCAATATGATGTGTAACTTGTGATTTTGCATTTGATTGCTAATTGAATCTCATGCTGTGTGAAATGAAAGCAGCTGACAAGCTGGCCTGCAGGGTCACACAATCTCTCCACAACCTCATTTACTCCCCATTACACCCTAGCTCCTCAGTGCACCAAATTATTTCCGGTGGTTAGTACATACAATTCAAATTGACAAGTTGATGATGATGATGATGATGATGATGCATAGTCCCAAATATGCCAACTTTTTATACGTGTAGTTGCTACGCATTTTAACATCGGAGTACCCCGCTATGAGCTACCATATACAAATAAACCAAAAGAGTCTTCTTTTTCCTCTCTCTCCAAAAAAAAACAGCAGACATAAAAACCTGGAATGATTGACAGTTGCACAGGTGTTTTGAACTGGCTGATATTCCATTGGAAGCACTGCCTACTTGCCTGTAAGCTACATTACAATGTATGTAATGTATGCAATGTATGCAATGTATTACAATTATGTAAGCTACATTATTTATATATATATATATATATATATATATATATATATATATATATATATATATATATATATATATATAACACATAAGGCAAAGCACTGCATTACAAATGTGAGCTGGAGGCAAGTAGGCAGTGCTTCCAATGGAATATCAGCCAGTTCAAAACACCTGTGCAACTGTCAATCATTCCAGGTTTTTATGTCTGCTGTTTTTTTGTTGTTGTTTTTTTTTGGGGTGGGGGGAGGCTCTTTTGGTGTATTTGTAAGTGGTAGCTCATAGCGGGGTACTCTGATGTTAAAATGTGTAGCAACTACACATGTATAAAATCAATAATATGAAAAAACTTCTATCAATGTATGCTAACCGGAAACAATTTTAGTGATGAGTGGTGAATAACATAGGACCTCAGCACACAAGCAACATAAGATTACCCGTCACATAAACCTTAAATCATGAGCCCCCATGTGGAGACTTTGGGGCACCAAGCTAATTACAGCTCATGGCTCTCACTGTCCTGTGAAAAATGGATGAACCCTCACAGGTTAGCAAACCTCTTGTAAAACTCAGTGATCTATGCCACTGGCCATGACATGGTGTCTGGCCTACAGGATGAGAGCCATGACCCTCAGCTGATAACTTTGGGAAAAAGGGGGGGTGACTCACCCAGACAGGCCCCAAGGACAATCAGCACAGGTTTGTTTTCTTGACAGGCACTTTGTTTTCTTACCCAGTTCACCCTGTCTTTATTACACCGGTCACTGCATCAGTACACCTCATATATTCTGAAGGACCAAGGACTGCAAGAATATTACAATAACAACTGAAATTGTCCATTTTTTTCCCCATGTGTTATCCTGGAATTATCATGTTTGTACCCACAAGTTGCATTTAGACATCTGATTGTTTAACATGCATGAGAATGAATGTTTATGAATACAGGTCTGTTTGATTATTAGTAATGTTTTAACAGTGGCCAACATATGTCTTGTTTGGTATGTGTGTGTTCTTTGAGTGATTTCCTGAAAGATGAGAGTGAGGAAAATTGGGTAGAACCTTGTTAGGTATAGGTACTAACAGCTGGGACTAAAAGTTTGATCCACAGAGAATGTAGCTACACCCCGCCCTAACTTCATGCTGATTGGAGCAAAAAGGTTCGGGTTATTTCCAGCTAGGAAGAGTTAAAACCCTTGGACACCATGGAAACAAGGAGTTCTATTCTACCAACACTTTCAGAGAGTTCACCCCAATCAACATCTTTGGGGAGTCCTTATCAGCTAACAACATCTGCAAGAGTACTCTGCAATAAGGTCTGCGTGAGCCGGTACCTGCAAAGCTTCCTAACTTCCTAACAAAAATTCCTAGTCTTGAAAGAACCAGAAAATTCACCACCAAGCCTACGAGACTCCACTTCATTCACTATTACGATTGGTCTTCCTAGATGCTGCTCAAGAGCAACCAGTCCTCTGATGAATCCCCACCAACCCGAAACGCAACTAAGCACCTCCAAGTCTCAGTCAAAGCTGGTGTATTTAATTAAGCCCTTCTAAAATGAAGCAAAAATTAAATTAATTGTTGATGGTTTGTTCAGGTCAAGGTCCAAGAATAGCATACTCATGTTAAAACTAGGAGACATTCATTCTCTGTCAAAGCTATTTTTGCCCACTGTGTGTGTGTTTGTGTTAGATTAGTTTCTCTGATGCCATCTGGTTTTAACATCAAGTGTCTCTTGTCTATATTTATGATTTATTGTCTTAAGTTGTCCAATCGTGTTTCTGTGCTCATAATTCATGGTTAACATCAGGATATTATTACCAGTCACCACAGTATTAATATCTCAGCAAGACATAATAAGTGACATTAAGTTCAACTCATTGGTGGACGAATAGTTGATCAGCTGTTGAAATATAAAGTTTGCACATTACCCCCTTTTGAGCTCAATCTAACAAAAGGAAAAGCTAAATTTCCCTACAATATATATATATATATATATTTCTACATTTAATTCTACAATTCATTGGCACATTTTAGAAAATTTTTTAGGGGAGGCCAGAGTTCCCACATAACCTTAAAGCAAACCCTTGCATCATTTATGCAGGGTTTTACGGTAACCACCAGGCACTTGGAAAAAAAAGATGCTGCTCATCCTGTGTTAGTTAAGATGTAGGCATTAGAACAATTTACTTGCAGATTTACTTATTCAATTCTGTACATAATATACATACTGTACATCTATTTTCTGCACCATTTATCCTACACAGGGAGCCTGGACCCTATCTCAGGGGGTTTGGGGCAAAAGGCGGGGGACACACTGGACAGGGTGCCAACCCATTGTGGGTCAAAATTGTATGCACACTCACACACTGCGGACAATTTAAAGATGCCAATCAGCCTATAATGTATGTCTTTGGACTGGTGGAGGAAACCAGAGTACCTTGAGGAAACCCCCGAAGCATGGAAAGAGCATGGAAAGCTCCGCTCATATGCAGGGCAGAGGCTGGAATCGATCCCCCAACTCTGGCAAGCATGCTAACCACTAATCCACTGTGCCCCCTTTATATAATATCTTTTATCTAGAATAAGAACAATAAAAGTGTTCATATAAACTTGAACTAGTGTCTACATATTCACTAAAACAAGACAAGCCCAACCCCCCCGGAACACACACACAGATACACACACACAAGCACCTGGTGGAAACCATAAAACTCCACATTTACATGCAGTCCAGTTTCTACCTTTGATTTGATTTGTGAAAGGACTATATCATACACATTACTCCTATTCAAGGTTAGCAGGTCTGCAGTCCTGCATTTGTTGCTGTGAAGCAGGCAGGTCATGCATTTGCATGGACAGGAAATAAGTGCACAATGCTCTGACTCACTGATCTGTTATAAAATTTTGGCATTATTTTGGAATGATGATTCTCTCAGTGCTAAGGAGAGCTGGGCAAGCCACATTGAGCGACAAGCTGAGATAATGAAAGCAACAAATGCTATCTATGTATAATCTATATAATATGAAGATTAGCTTGCAGAAGAAGAAATCTGGCACACAGCAAGACTCACTGGTTACTTTATTTACTTTCTTCATTCCCATTATTCAGCAAGTAAACACATTAAAAGTGAGTGCATCATTAACATAGATTACTATCATTACTAAATGGATATGATGGAAATATTAACAAGATTATATACATTTTACATTTTTTAATTTTGTGGTTAAACGTAATTTAGTAATGAAATCCCATTGCTCCAATAGCACACCCTTTGGTGAGTTTACAACTCATACATTAGGTCTAGTAAAAATAATACAGGAAAAATACTGTTCAAAGATGTGTCTTAATAGCACTGTAAAATAAGTTATTACATAATATTCCACTGGTTCAGGATTTTGCTCTCGGCAGATTTGAAAAGCAGTTTGAGTGTGTTGTCGGTGGCATTTTCAGACACATCAAGTTGTATCTTAGTGTGCACTTAGAGACACAACTGGAGAAATGTTCAGGTAATTTTGCATACACATGGCTTTTGTGTTCTAACTGAGCTGCATCTCTGATATGATGCAAAATAAAATCAATGCTTGTTGCTAATATAAGAAGATATAATTTCAAACAAGAACATTCCAAAGCCTCTTAATTTAACATATACAGTAGGTATATTGTATGATACTAAAGTAACACTGCAGTTATTGTTGTTGTTGTTCTTCTTCATCTTCTTCTGCTGCTGCATTTCTCAGTCTGTTAGACCAAAGGTCTTCAAAAATGGTGGAGAGAGAGCCAGGTTCGATTGCAGCAAAGTATATCAGAGGACCTATCCAAATCTACTGTAACAGAAACGACATATTAAGAAACATATTTAAACATTTTCTAAACATACACTATCAAACTTTTGTAGTAAATCCCCTGTAGCAGCTTGTTTTAGCCAATTGCAAGTATTTATATAAATTATTTCCCTTAAGGCAGAGTTTCAGGAAAGAGTTTTACAGACTTATATATTATTATGTTATTATAGGCTATACAAAACAGTTGTTTACAGTAAATTTATCTAAAAATGTTTAGATAATTTACAGAGAAGTATGCATTTATTCTCTGCTTCAAGTCCAAAACAGATCTCATCTGTTCAGAGTCTGTAGCGCTAGTCAAACTTGGTAACATAAAGCACCCACATGAAACAAAACATTTAAATTGCATTATTTATAGCTATAAACTAATCATTAATGATTAAGCATTAAAAGGTAGATGTCACCATTCAGTCATGTTATTTGCTTAACCAGGCATTAGTAATCAAGGATTTTTTTTGTAGGTGAATAAATCTAAGTTGAATACTTCTGCTCCTGTGTACACATGTAAACATAAAAGCTTCATCTGCAATCAATCATCAATCACCAGTTATTTCAGTTGTTTAATCCCATTAAACAAGGGGTAAGTACATTTTTAAATTAAAAGCTGAGGTGGAAAAGTTAACAACTTCAATATGTTGAAGAGTAGATGTGAAAAAGAAAATCATGGAAATGCTTCATGTTATAATCATATTATTACTGTATATAGTTTTTATTGCCAGAGGGGTGTGGTCCAAATGATTTTTTCTTATAAAATTGAAGAAAAAAAAGAATGAGTGCTGTTTTTAATGTCTTAAGTGATTTGTCTAAAACATCCTTTGAATTGTTGCAAAGAAAACAATACAAATATGTAAATATTTGTTAATGTAACATCAGTGACAAACAAACGTCACCCCTAGGAAAGCCTTGGAAGTGCTGTGTCATTGTTTTTGACTAGTTATTTTTGGATACTATGTGATTATATGGATTTAATATCTCATCATTTCAGCACATTTTGTTGTTATTTATATTTGCCTTATTATTTTTTAAAGTAATATTTAAACTTATTGTGTTATCTTGACTTAATATAAACACCCTACAATCTATCAGCAAGACCAGTATATTGAATATTACCTTATAATTATTCAATATGCTGTTTCTGAGATGGAATGCAAGCTAGATATTGCTTTAGTGAAATTCAGTGGAAACTTATACCGATAATACAGCCTAACCTGCCGTGTTATTAGGAACACCTGTACACTTTCTCATTCATGACAAGACAAAGAAGAACTGCTCATTTATGCTGTTATACAATTAAGCAATCAAGTGGCAGTAATGCAGAAACTATTGAACACCTGTTCAAGTGAGCAGTATTTGACAGATGGCAATGTACTGTTAACAAGAGAGGTCAGAGGAGAATGGCCAGATTGGTCTGAGCTGATAGCAGGCTATGGTAAATCAAATAATCACTCTTTATTACCATGGTGAGCAGAAAAGCACCTCATAACACATGGCAAATCAAACCATGTAATATTTTTCCAATCTTCAAGCTGTCATATTTTGGTGCCATCAAGTAATCAAATGTTAGTATATAAGCATACATTGTAATGCAGTATAATAGTCACCTGTTTACAGATGTTTAAAGATAGTCAGATGTTTACATAAGTATGCATACAGTAAATACTGTTGTATGTATTGCTGAATGCAGAATGTCGTTCTAATATGTCTGCACCTTGTGCCGATTCCTTCTACATGAAAAAGTGCTTGGATAATAATGTGACTCTGATTCAGAACCTGAAATTCGTTTATCATTATATATATATATATATATATATATATATATATATATATATATATATATATATATATATATATATATATATAATATACATTCGAATTGTATAACTTCTGTATTAAGTTCATTTCAGTCAATCCAATTCCTGCCTCATAAAGGTAACTGTTCTCCGCCGTATTTATTCAGCTGTCTTTTCTGAGCCACAAAGGTAGGAGGCAGGAGAAAAAACACAATCCGAGCAATCATAATGAAAATGGAACACTTTAGTCTGATGAGTCAAAATCCATTCCCCAGAGTTTGCTTGTATATCTCCACCAGTGAACACTATCGAACTGAAAAGAGACAATATAATCAAATGAACACAGCAGTGACTTTTATATAAGAATACATTTTATTATTTAATATGAAGAGCAAAAGTATTAGTGTGATGATTATAATGTGGTTTCATCTTAGAAGAGTAATTATATCAGCACGTTGTCTGATAGTGGGGGGGGGGGGGGGTGCATGATGGTTTAGTGGTTAGCATGTTTGCTTCACACCTCCAGGGCAGGAGGTTTGCTTCCCATTTCTGCCCTGTTTCATGTTCTCCTTGTACCTCAAGGGTTTCCTCTGGGTACTCTGGTTTCCTCCTCAGTCCAAAGACAGGCAGATTGGGATCTTTAAATTGTCCATAGTGTGTGAGTGTTGTGCCTTGAGATAGGTTGGAACCCAGTTCAGGATGTCCCCAATTCCCTGGAATATGTCTTGGCTCCCCGTGACCCTGTGTAGGATAAGTGATACAGAAAATGGATAGATGGATAATAAGAAGACAAAGAGCTGCAGTAAATCTTTAATATAACCATGACTATAAGATTTAAAATGTACACATTATTTTTTAGAATGTCTTAAATTCACATCACAAATTGGCAGAAACATACCTTTCCTATTAATTTCAATGAAGTGTGAATATTTTATTGTAGTTCCTGAAAACTATGCTTCAGTCAATGCATTAATTGATGAACAAGTAAATAACATTTTAGCCTGAATCATAAAGTGATTGGTGACTGAAGACATACTATCATGCTGTCCACCAGGAGGCAGTCTGTCATTAACAGATGTGAGAAACCAGGTCAGCACACAGTTAAACATAATCACAGCCTGCTTTTTTTTTTCCAGCTCTAGCGTGCCTGACATGTTCTGAAAGAGAGACAAGGCAGAATTCATTTGGTGTACTTAAAGCAAACAGCATGTGCTCATCTCCTCCAGCTTAGATGACCTCATATTTCCTTTAGTGCTATATATTTAGATATTATTTAGAATAGCCCACATTCCCCCAATTTTTTTTTTTTTTGAAGTATTTTAAATAGCATGAAAGTTGACAAGAATCAGGTTTTGAATATGATGGATGTGTAGTACTTGAGCATAATAAGCCATTTAATGTAGCTCATCTGCCAAGCTTTTACAAATACTAGTAATATACATAAGTATGCAATTAAGCTCAATTGTCTGCATTAAATTATTAATTCACCAATTAAATGTAACAGAGATATGTCCTCTGTATCATAATGAACACTATAAATCTCTAGTGAAAATAAGGATAAAAAATAATCATCATGACATATTTCTTTATGAGTCACACTAATTAGTGACATACTGTAGTTACTGACGAAGTTAAGATGAAGGTCAATAAATAATGCCTTTTCAATACGAGCAAATTTGATCATGAAACACAATATAGACAGGCTTGGTTTTTAGTCATTTTACAAAATCTTGGTATGACATAATTAGGTTTAAAAATAATTCTATTTGGTGTCATGGAAGTAAGTTGCCTGCTCGGTTGCTATGGATTTCATTTTGTCATTTTAAAAGCATTCTTTCCATTAAGCTGTTATAGGACATGTTGGTCACATTTTTCATCTCTCTCCAGGGGCAGTTAGCCAGTTGTATCGGATCAATTGTGGCTCATAATGGCTAACTAGGATCTCAAAGATATGCAGGACCAAATTGGGCAGGATTCCACCCCCCTTTTGCCCTATGAGGAGCTCTGATTTGAAACACGTCAACACGGCATAGCACTTTTGGTGAGAGACCACCAATTTTTTAGAAGAGCAAAAATATTGAAAACGATAGACTTAACGTAAATTAAAGTAAATAACACTTAGTATTTGGTTGCATTTCCCTTGCTTGCAATAACTGCATCAAGTCAGCGACTCACTGACATCACCAAACTGTTGCATTCTTATTTTGTGATGCTTTTCCTGGCTTGTACTTTAGCTTTTCAGTTGTTTGTTTTGGGGGGTTTCTCCCTTCAGTTTCTTCATAAGGAGGTGAAATGCATGCTCATTGGGTTAAGGTCTAGTAATTGACTTGGTCAGTCTACAGCCTTCC